>NW_020867565.1:0-48803 GCF_003369695.1 Bos indicus x Bos taurus | reverse complement strand
AGAGTAACGTGCCTCACCGATGGAGGCGCTGCAGAAGAGTAATGTGCCTCAAATGGAGGTACTGCAGGTGAGTACATGGCCTCACCGATGGAGGCTCTCAGGTGAGTAACGTGCCTCACCGATGAAGGTGCTGCAGGTGAGTAACGTGCCTCACTGATGGAGGCACTGCATTAAGAGTAACGTGCCTCACCGATGGAGGCCTGCAGGTGAGTAACGTGCCTCACCGATAGAGGCGCTGCAGGTGAGTAACGTGCCTCACGATGGAGGTGCTGCATAGAGTAACGTGCCTCACCGATGGAGGTGCTGCAGAAGAGTAATGTGCCTCACCGATGGAGGTCTGCAGGTGACTAACATGCCTCACCGATGGAGGCGTTGCAGGTGAGTAACGTGCCTCACCGATGGAGGCGCTGCAAAAGAGTAACGTGCCTCACCGATGGAGGTGCTGCAGGTGAGTAACGTTGCCTGACGATGGAGGGTAGTGCAGGTGAGTAGGACCCTCACCGATGGAGGCCTGCAGGTGAGTAACGTGCCTCACCGATGGAGGTGCTGCAGGTGAGTAACGTGCCTCACCGATGGAGGTGCTGCAGATGAGTAACGTGCCTCACCGATGGAGGCGTTGCAGGTGAGTAACGTGCCTCACCGATGGAGGCGTTGCAGGTGAGTAACGTGCCTCACCGATGGAGGCCTGCAGGTGAGTAAGTGCCTCACCGATGGAGCTGCTGCAGGTGAGTAACGTGCCTCACCGATGGAGGTAATGCATAAGAGTAACGTGCCTCACTGATGGAGGCGCTGCAGAAGAGTAATGTGCCTCACCGATGGAGGTACTTGCAGGTGAGTAACGTTCCTCACCGATGGAGGTACTGCAGGTGAGTAACATGCCTCACCGATGGAGGCCTGCAGGTGAGTACGTGCCTCACCGATGGAGGCGCTGCCGAAGAGTAACGTGCCTCACCGATGGAGGTGCTGCAGCTGAGTAACGTGCCTCACTGATGGAGGCACTGCAGAAGAGTAACGTGCCTCACCGATGGAGGTGCTGCAGCTGAGTAACGTGCCTCATGATGGAGGTAATGCATAAGAGTAACGTGCCTCACCGATGGAGGCACTGCAAAAGAGTAATGTGCCTCACCGATGGAGGTACTGCAGGTGAGTAACATTCCTCACCGATGGAGGTACTGCAGGTGAGTAACGTTCCTCACCGATGCAGGTACTCAGGTGAGTAACATGCCTCACCGATGGAGGCCCGGCAGGTGAGTAACGTGCCTCACCGATGGAGGCGCTGCAGAAGAGTAACGTGCCTCACCGATGGAGGTGCTGCAGGTGAGTAACGTGCCTGACCGATGGAGGTAGTGCAGGTGAGTAAGGAGCCTCACCGATGGAGGCCCTGCAGGTGAGTAACGTGCCTCACCGATGGAGGTGCTGCAGGTGAGTAACGTGCCTCACGATGGAGGCGCTGCAGGTGAGTAACGTTCCTCACCGATGGAGGTGCTGCAGCTGAGTAATGTGCCTCACTGATGGAGGCACTGCAGAAGAGTAACGTGCCTCACCGATGGAGGTGCTGCAGGTGAGTAACGTGCCTCACCGATGGAGGTAATGCATAAGAAACGTGCCTCACTGATGGAGGCGCTGCAGAAGAGTAATGTGCCTCACCGATGGAGGTACTGCAGGTGAGTAACGTTCCTCACCTATGGAGGTACTGCAGGTGAGTAACATGCCTCACCGATGGAGGCCCTGCAGGTGAGTAACGTGCCTCACCGATGGAGGTGCTGCAGGTGAGTAATGTGCCTCACCGCTGGAGGTGCTGCAGATGAGTAACGTGCCTCACCGATGGAGGCATTGCAGGTGAGTAACGGGCCTCACCAATGGAGGCGTTGCAGGTGAGTAACGTGCCTCACCGATGGAGGCCCTGCAGGTGAGTAACGTGCCTCACCGATGGAGCTGCTGCAGGTGAGTAACGTGCCTCACCGATGGAGGTAATGCATAAGAGTAACGTGCCTCACTGATGGAGGCGCTGCAGAAGAGTAACGTGCCTCACCAATGGAGGTACTGCAGGTGAGTAACATTCCTCACCGATGGAGGTACTGCAGGTGAGTAACGTTCCTCACCGATGCAGGTACTCAGGTGAGTAACATGCCTCACCGATGGAGGCCCGGCAGGTGAGTAACGTGCCTCACCGATGGAGGCGCTGCAGAAGAGTAACGTGCCTCACCGATGGAGGTGCTGCAGGTGAGTAACGTGCGTCACTGATGGAGGCACTGCAGAAGAGTAACGTGCCTCACCGATGGAGGTGCTGCAGGTGAGTAACGTGCCTCACCGATGGAGGTGCTGCAGGTGAGTAACCTGCCTCACCGATGGAGGCGCTGCAGGTGAGTAACGTGCCTCACCGATGGAGGTGCTGCAGCTGAGTAACGTGCCTAACTGATGGAGGCACTGCAGAAGAGTAACGTGCCTCACCGATGGAGGTGCTGCAGGTGAGTAACGTGCCTCACCGATGGAGGTGCTGCAGGTGAGTAACGTGCCTCACCGATGGAGGTAATGCATAAGAAACGTGCCTCACTGATGGAGGCGCTGCAGAAGAGTAATGTGCCTCACCGATGGAGGTACTGCAGGTGAGTAACATGCCTCACTGATGGAGGCCCTGCAGGTGAGTAACGTGCCTCACCGATGGAGGCGCTGCGGGTGAGTAACGTGCCTCACCAATGGAGGTACTGCAGATGAGTAACGAGCCGCACCGATGGAGGTGCTGCATAAGAGTAACGTGCCTCACCATTGGAGGTGCTGCATAAGAGTAATGTGCCTCACCGATGGAGGTACTGCAGGTGAGTAACGTTCCTCACCGATGCAGGTACTCAGGTGAGTAACATGCCTCACCGATGGAGGCCCTGCAGGTGAGTAACGTGCCTCACCGATGGAGGTGCTGCAGGTGAGTAACTTGCCTCACCAATGGAGGTACTGCAGGTGAGTAACGTGCCTCACCGATGGAGGTACTGCAGGTGAGTAACGTGCCTCACCGATGGAGGTGCTGCAGGTGAGTAACGTGCCTCACCGATGGAGGTGCTGCAGGTGAGTAACGTGCCTCACCGCTGGAGGTGCTGCAGATGAGTAACGTGCCTCACCGATGGAGGCGTTGCAGGTGAGTAACGTGCCTCACCGATGGAGGCGTTGCAGGTGAGTAACGTGCCTCACCGATGGAGGCCCTGCAGGTGAGTAACGTGCCTCACCGATGGAGGTGCTGCAGGTGAGTAACGTGCCTCACCGATGGAGGTAATGCATAAGGGTAACGTGCCTCACTGATGGAGGCGCTGCAGAAGAGTAATGTGCCTCACCGATGGAGGTACTGCAGGTGAGTAACGTTCCTCACCGATGGAGGTACTGCAGGTGAGGTAACATGCCTCACCGATGGAGGCCCTGCAGGTGAGTAAAGTGCCTCACCGATGGAGGTAATGCATAAGAGTAACGTGCCTCACTGATGGAGGCGCTGCAGAAGAGTAATGTGCCTCACCGATGGAGGTACTGCAGGTGAGTAACGTTCCTCACCGATGGAGGTACTGCAGGTGAGTAACATGCCTCACCGATGGAGGCCCTGCAGGTGAGTAACGTGCCTCACCGATGGAGGCGCTGCAGAAGAGTAACGAGCCTCACCGATGGAGGTGCTGCAGCTGAGTAACGTGCCTCACTGATGGAGGCGTTGCAGGTGAGTAACGAGCCTCACCGATGGAGGCCCTGCAGGTGAGTAACGTGCCTCACCGATGGAGGTAATGCATAAGAGTAACGTGCCTCACGATGGAGGCGCTGCAGAAGAGTAATGTGCCTCACCGATGGAGGTACTGCAGGTGAGTAACATGCCTCACCGATGGAGGTGCTGCAGGTGAGTAACGTGCCTCACTGATGGAGGCCCTGCAGGTGAGTAACGTGCCTCACCGATGGAGGCCCTGCAGGTGAGTAACGTGCCTCACCGATGAAGGTGCTGCAGGTGAGTAACGTGCCTCACTGATGGAGGCACTGCATAAGAGTAACGTGCCTCACCGATGGAGGCCCTGCAGGTGAGTAACGTGCCTCACCGATAGAGGCGCTGCAGGTGAGTAACGTGCCTCACCGATGGAGGTGCTGCATAAGAGTAACGTGCCTCACCGATGGAGGTGCTGCAGAAGAGTAACGTGCCTCACCGATGGAGGTACTGCAGGTGAGTAACGTTCCTCACCGATGGAGGTGCTGCAGGTGAGTAACGTGCCTGACCGATGGAGGTAGTGCAGGTGAGTAAGGAGCCTCACCGATGGAGGCCCTGCAGGTGAGTAACGTGCCTCACCGATGGAGGTGCTGCAGGTGAGTAATGTGCCTCACCGCTGGAGGTGCTGCAGATGAGTAACGTGCCTCACCGATGGAGGCGTTGCAGGTGAGTAACGTGCCTCACCGATGGAGGCGTTGCAGGTGAGTAACGTGCCTCACCGATGGAGGCCCTGCAGGTGAGTAACGTGCCTCACCGATGGAGCTGCTGCAGGTGACTAACGTGCCTCACCGATGGAGGTAGTGCATAAGAGTAACGTGCCTCACTGATGGAGGCGCTGCAGAAGAGTAACGTGCCTCACCAATGGAGGTACTGCAGGTGAGTAACATTCCTCACCGATGGAGGTACTGCAGGTGAGTAACGTTCCTCACCGATGCAGGTACTCAGGTGAGTAACATGCCTCACCGATGGAGGCCCGGCAGGTGAGTAACGTGCCTCACCGATGGAGGCGCTGCAGAAGAGTAACGTGCCTCACCGATGGAGGTGCTGCAGGTGAGTAACGTGCGTCACTGATGGAGGCACTGCAGAAGAGTAACGTGCCTCACCGATGGAGGTGCTGCAGGTGAGTAACGTGCCTCACCGATGGAGGCGCTGCAGGTGAGTAACGTGCCTCACCGATGGAGGTGCTGCAGCTGAGTAACATGCCTCACTGATGGAGGCACTGCAGAAGAGTAACGTGCCTCACCGATGGAGGTGCTGCAGGTGAGTAACGTGCCTCACCGATGGAGGTAATGCATAAGAAACGTGCCTCACTGATGGAGGCGCTGCAGAAGAGTAATGTGCCTCACCGATGGAGGTACTGCAGGTGAGTAACGTTCCTCACCGATGGAGGTACTGCAGGTGAGTAACATGCCTCACTGATGGAGGCCCTGCAGGTGAGTAACGTGCCTCACCGATGGAGGCGCTGCAGGTGAGTAACGTGCCTCACCAATGGAGGTACTGCAGATGAGTAACGAGCCTCACCGATGGAGGTGCTGCATAAGAGTAACGTGCCTCACCAATGGAGGTACTGCAGGTGAGTAACTTGCCTCACCAATGGAGGTACTGCAGGTGAGTAACGTGCCTCACCGATGGAGGCCCTGCAGGTGAGTAACGTGCCTCACCGATGGAGGTGCTGCAGATGAGTAACGTGCCTCACCGATGGAGGCGCTGCAGGTGAGTAACGTGCCTCACCAATGGAGGTACTGCAGATTAGTAACGAGCCTCACCGATGGAGGTGCTGCATAAGAGTAACGTGCCTCACCGATTGAGGTACTGCAGGTGAGTAACTTGCCTCACCAATGGAGGTACTGCAGGTGAGTAACGTGCCTCACCGATGGAGGTACTGCAGGTGAGTAACGTGCCTCACCAATGGAGGTGCTGCAGATGAGTAACGTGCCTCACCGATGGAGGCGTTGCAGGTAAGTAAGGAGCCTCACCGATGGAGGCCCTGCAGGTGAGTAACGTGCCTCACCGATGGAGGTGCTGCATAAGAGTAACGTGCCTCACCGATGGAGGTGCTGCATAAGAGTAATGTGCCTCACCGATGGAGGTACTGCAGGTGAGTAACGTTCCTCACCTATGGAGGTACTGCAGGTGAGTAACATGCCTCACCGATGGAGGCCCTGCAGGTGAGTAATGTGCCTCACCGATGGAGGTGCTGCAGGTGAGTAACATGCCTCACCGATGGAGGTAATGCATAAGAGTAACGTTCCTCACTGATGGAGGCGCTGCAGAAGAGTAATGTGCCTCACCGATGGAGGTACTGCAGGTGAGTAACGTTCCTCACCGATGGAGGTACTGCAGGTGAGTAACATGCCTCACCGATGGAGGCCCTGCAGGTGAGTAACGTGCCTCACCGATGGAGGCGCTGCCGAAGAGTAACGTGCCTCACCGATGGAGGTGCTGCAGCTGAGTAACGTGCCTCACTGATGGAGGCATTGCAGAAGAGTAACGTGCCTCACCGATGGAGGTGCTGCAGGTGAGTAACGTGCCTCATGATGGAGGTAATGCATAAGAGTAACGTGCCTCACCGATGGAGGCGCTGCAGAAGAGTAATGTGCCTCACCGATGGAGGTACTGCAGGTGAGTAACATGCCTCACCGATGGAGGCTCTCAGGTGAGTAACGTGCCTCACCGATGAAGGTGCTGCAGGTGAGTAACGTGCCTCACTGATGGAGGCACTGCATAAGAGTAACGTGCCTCACCGATGGAGGCCCTGCAGGTGAGTAACGTGCCTCACCGATAGAGGCGCTGCAGGTGAGTAACGTGCCTCACCGATGGAGGTGCTGCATAAGAGTAACGTGCCTCACCGATGGAGGTGCTGCAGAAGAGTAATGTGCCTCACCGATGGAGGTACTGCAGGTGACTAACATGCCTCACCGATGGAGGCCCTGCAGGTGAGTAACGTGCCTCACCGATGCAGGCGCTGCAAAAGAGTAACGTGCCTCACCGATGGAGGTGCTGCAGGTGAGTAACGTGCCTGACCGATGGAGGTAGTGCAGGTGAGTAAGGACCCTCACCGATGGAGGCCCTGCAGGTGAGTAACGTGCCTCACCGATGGAGGTGCTGCAGGTGAGTAACGTGCCTCACCGCTGGAGGTGCTGCAGATGAGTAACGTGCCTCACCGATGGAGGCGTTGCAGGTGAGTAACGTGCCTCACCGATGGAGGCGTTGCAGGTGAGTAACGTGCCTCACCGATGGAGGCCCTGCAGGTGAGTAACGTGCCTCACCGATGGAGCTGCTGCAGGTGAGTAACGTGCCTCACCGATGGAGGTAATGCATAAGAGTAACGTGCCTCACTGATGGAGGCGCTGCAGAAGAGTAATGTGCCTCACCGATGGAGGTACTGCAGGTGAGTAACGTTCCTCACCGATGGAGGTACTGCAGGTGAGTAACATGCCTCACCGATGGAGGCCCTGCAGGTGAGTAACGTGCCTCACCGATGGAGGCGCTGCCGAAGAGTAACGTGCCTCACCGATGGAGGTGCTGCAGCTGAGTAACGTGCCTCACTGATGGAGGCACTGCAGAAGAGTAACGTGCCTCACCGATGGAGGTGCTGCAGCTGAGTAACGTGCCTCATGATGGAGGTAATGCATAAGAGTAACGTGCCTCACCGATGGAGGCACTGCAAAAGAGTAATGTGCCTCACCGATGGAGGTACTGCAGGTGAGTAACATTCCTCACCGATGGAGGTACTGCAGGTGAGTAACGTTCCTCACCGATGCAGGTACTCAGGTGAGTAACATGCCTCACCGATGGAGGCCCGGCAGGTGAGTAACGTGCCTCACCGATGGAGGCGCTGCAGAAGAGTAACGTGCCTCACCGATGGAGGTGCTGCAGTGAGTAACGTGCGTCACTGATGGAGGCACTGCAGAAGAGTAACGTGCCTCACCGATGGAGGTGCTGCAGGTGAGTAACGTGCCTCACCGATGGAGGTGCTGCAGGTGAGTAACGTGCCTCACCGATGGAGGCGCTGCAGGTGAGTAACGTTCCTCACCGATGGAGGTGCTGCAGCTGAGTAATGTGCCTCACTGATGGAGGCACTGCAGAAGAGTAACGTGCCTCACCGATGGAGGTGCTGCAGGTGAGTAACGTGCCTCACCGATGGAGGTAATGCATAAGAAACGTGCCTCACTGATGGAGGCGCTGCAGAAGAGTAATGTGCCTCACCGATGGAGGTACTGCAGGTGAGTAACGTTCCTCACCTATGGAGGTACTGCAGGTGAGTAACATGCCTCACCGATGGAGGCCCTGCAGGTGAGTAACGTGCCTCACCGATGGAGGTGCTGCAGGTGAGTAATGTGCCTCACCGCTGGAGGTGCTGCAGATGAGTAACGTGCCTCACCGATGGAGGCATTGCAGGTGAGTAACGGGCCTCACCAATGGAGGCGTTGCAGGTGAGTAACGTGCCTCACCGATGGAGGCCCTGCAGGTGAGTAACGTGCCTCACCGATGGAGCTGCTGCAGGTGAGTAACGTGCCTCACCGATGGAGGTAATGCATAAGAGTAACGTGCCTCACTGATGGAGGCGCTGCAGAAGAGTAACGTGCCTCACCAATGGAGGTACTGCAGGTGAGTAACATTCCTCACCGATGGAGGTACTGCAGGTGAGTAACGTTCCTCACCGATGCAGGTACTCAGGTGAGTAACATGCCTCACCGATGGAGGCCCTGCAGGTGAGTAACGTGCCTCACCGATGGAGGCGCTGCAGAAGAGTAACGAGCCTCACCGATGGAGGTGCTGCAGCTGAGTAACGTGCCTCACTGATGGAGGCGTTGCAGGTGAGTAACGAGCCTCACCGATGGAGGCCCTGCAGGTGAGTAACGTGCCTCACCGATGGAGGTAATGCATAAGAGTAACGTGCCTCACCGATGGAGGCGCTGCAGAAGAGTAATGTGCCTCACCGATGGAGGTACTGCAGGTGAGTAACATGCCTCACCGATGGAGGTGCTGCAGGTGAGTAACGTGCCTCACTGATGGAGGCCCTGCAGGTGAGTAACGTGCCTCACCGATGGAGGCCCTGCAGGTGAGTAACGTGCCTCACCGATGAAGGTGCTGCAGGTGAGTAACGTGCCTCACTGATGGAGGCACTGCATAAGAGTAACGTGCCTCACCGATGGAGGCCCTGCAGGTGAGTAACGTGCCTCACCGATAGAGGCGCTGCAGGTGAGTAACGTGCCTCACCGTTGGAGGTGCTGCATAAGAGTAACGTGCCTCACCGATGGAGGTGCTGCAGAAGAGTAACGTGCCTCACCGATGGAGGTACTGCAGGTGAGTAACGTTCCTCACCGATGGAGGTGCTGCAGGTGAGTAACGTGCCTGACCGATGGAGGTAGTGCAGGTGAGTAAGGAGCCTCACCGATGGAGGCCCTGCAGGTGAGTAACGTGCCTCACCGATGGAGGTGCTGCAGGTGAGTAACGTGCCTCACCGCTGGAGGTGCTGCAGATGAGTAACGTGCCTCACCGATGGAGGCGTTGCAGGTGAGTAACGTGCCTCACCGATGGAGGCGTTGCAGGTGAGTAACGTGCCTCACCGATGGAGGCCCTGCAGGTGAGTAACGTGCCTCACCGATGGAGCTGCTGCAGGTGAGTAACGTGCCTCACCGATGGAGGTAGTGCATAAGAGTAACGTGCCTCACTGATGGAGGCGCTGCAGAAGAGTAACGTGCCTCACCAATGGAGGTACTGCAGGTGAGTAACATTCCTCACCGATGGAGGTACTGCAGGTGAGTAACGTTCCTCACCGATGCAGGTACTCAGGTGAGTAACATGCCTCACCGATGGAGGCCCGGCAGGTGAGTAACGTGCCTCACCGATGGAGGCGCTGCAGAAGAGTAACGTGCCTCACCGATGGAGGTGCTGCAGGTGAGTAACGTGCGTCACTGATGGAGGCACTGCAGAAGAGTAACGTGCCTCACCGATGGAGGTGCTGCAGGTGAGTAACGTGCCTCACCGATGGAGGCGCTGCAGGTGAGTAACGTGCCTCACCGATGGAGGTGCTGCAGCTGAGTAACATGCCTCACTGATGGAGGCACTGCAGAAGAGTAACGTGCCTCACCGATGGAGGTGCTGCAGGTGAGTAACGTGCCTCACCGATGGAGGTAATGCATAAGAAACGTGCCTCACTGATGGAGGCGCTGCAGAAGAGTAATGTGCCTCACCGATGGAGGTACTGCAGGTGAGTAACGTTCCTCACCGATGGAGGTACTGCAGGTGAGTAACATGCCTCACTGATGGAGGCCCTGCAGGTGAGTAACGTGCCTCACCGATGGAGGCGCTGCAGGTGAGTAACGTGCCTCACCAATGGAGGTACTGCAGATGAGTAACGAGCCTCACCGATGGAGGTGCTGCATAAGAGTAACGTGCCTCACCAATGGAGGTACTGCAGGTGAGTAACTTGCCTCACCAATGGAGGTACTGCAGGTGAGTAACGTGCCTCACCGATGGAGGCCCTGCAGGTGAGTAACGTGCCTCACCGATGGAGGTGCTGCATAAGAGTAACGTGCCTCACCGATGGAGGCGCTGCAGGTGAGTAACGTGCCTCACCAATGGAGGTACTGCAGATTAGTAACGAGCCTCACCGATGGAGGTGCTGCATAAGAGTAACGTGCCTCACCGATGGAGGTACTGCAGGTGAGTAACTTGCCTCACCAATGGAGGTACTGCAGGTGAGTAACGTGCCTCACCGATGGAGGTACTGCAGGTGAGTAACGTGCCTCACCAATGGAGGTGCTGCAGATGAGTAACGTGCCTCACCGATGGAGGCGTTGCAGGTAAGTAAGGAGCCTCACCGATGGAGGCCCTGCAGGTGAGTAACGTGCCTCACCGATGGAGGTGCTGCATAAGAGTAACGTGCCTCACCGATGGAGGTGCTGCATAAGAGTAATGTGCCTCACCGATGGAGGTACTGCAGGTGAGTAACGTTCCTCACCTATGGAGGTACTGCAGGTGAGTAACATGCCTCACCGATGGAGGCCCTGCAGGTGAGTAATGTGCCTCACCGATGGAGGTGCTGCAGGTGAGTAACATGCCTCACCGATGGAGGTAATGCATAAGAGTAACGTTCCTCACTGATGGAGGCGCTGCAGAAGAGTAATGTGCCTCACCGATGGAGGTACTGCAGGTGAGTAACGTTCCTCACCGATGGAGGTACTGCAGGTGAGTAACATGCCTCACCGATGGAGGCCCTGCAGGTGAGTAACGTGCCTCACCGATGGAGGCGCTGCCGAAGAGTAACGTGCCTCACCGATGGAGGTGCTGCAGCTGAGTAACGTGCCTCACTGATGGAGGCATTGCAGAAGAGTAACGTGCCTCACCGATGGAGGTGCTGCAGGTGAGTAACGTGCCTCATGATGGAGGTAATGCATAAGAGTAACGTGCCTCGCCGATGGAGGCGCTGCAGAAGAGTAATGTGCCTCACCAATGGAGGTACTGCAGGTGAGTAACATGCCTCACCGATGGAGGCTCTCAGGTGAGTAACGTGCCTCACCGATGAAGGTGCTGCAGGTGAGTAACGTGCCTCACTGATGGAGGCACTGCATAAGAGTAACGTGCCTCACCGATGGAGGCCCTGCAGGTGAGTAACGTGCCTCACCGATAGAGGCGCTGCAGGTGAGTAACGTGCCTCACCGATGGAGGTGCTGCATAAGAGTAACGTGCCTCACCGATGGAGGTGCTGCAGAAGAGTAATGTGCCTCACCGATGGAGGTACTGCAGGTGACTAACATGCCTCACCGATGGAGGCGTTGCAGGTGAGTAACGTGCCTCACCGATGGAGGCGCTGCAAAAGAGTAACGTGCCTCACCGATGGAGGTGCTGCAGTGAGTAACGTGCGTCACTGATGGAGGCACTGCAGAAGAGTAACGTGCCTCACCGATGGAGGTGCTGCAGGTGAGTAACGTGCCTCACCGATGGAGGTGCTGCAGGTGAGTAACGTGCCTCACCGATGGAGGCGCTGCAGGTGAGTAACGTTCCTCACCGATGGAGGTGCTGCAGCTGAGTAATGTGCCTCACTGATGGAGGCACTGCAGAAGAGTAACGTGCCTCACCGATGGAGGTGCTGCAGGTGAGTAACGTGCCTCACCGATGGAGGTAATGCATAAGAAACGTGCCTCACTGATGGAGGCGCTGCAGAAGAGTAATGTGCCTCACCGATGGAGGTACTGCAGGTGAGTAACGTTCCTCACCTATGGAGGTACTGCAGGTGAGTAACATGCCTCACCGATGGAGGCCCTGCAGGTGAGTAACGTGCCTCACCGATGGAGGTGCTGCAGGTGAGTAATGTGCCTCACCGCTGGAGGTGCTGCAGATGAGTAACGTGCCTCACCGATGGAGGCATTGCAGGTGAGTAACGGGCCTCACCAATGGAGGCGTTGCAGGTGAGTAACGTGCCTCACCGATGGAGGCCCTGCAGGTGAGTAACGTGCCTCACCGATGGAGCTGCTGCAGGTGAGTAACGTGCCTCACCGATGGAGGTAATGCATAAGAGTAACGTGCCTCACTGATGGAGGCGCTGCAGAAGAGTAACGTGCCTCACCAATGGAGGTACTGCAGGTGAGTAACATTCCTCACCGATGGAGGTACTGCAGGTGAGTAACGTTCCTCACCGATGCAGGTACTCAGGTGAGTAACATGCCTCACCGATGGAGGCCCTGCAGGTGAGTAACGTGCCTCACCGATGGAGGCGCTGCAGAAGAGTAACGAGCCTCACCGATGGAGGTGCTGCAGCTGAGTAACGTGCCTCACTGATGGAGGCGTTGCAGGTGAGTAACGAGCCTCACCGATGGAGGCCCTGCAGGTGAGTAACGTGCCTCACCGATGGAGGTAATGCATAAGAGTAACGTGCCTCACCGATGGAGGCGCTGCAGAAGAGTAATGTGCCTCACCGATGGAGGTACTGCAGGTGAGTAACATGCCTCACCGATGGAGGTGCTGCAGGTGAGTAACGTGCCTCACTGATGGAGGCCCTGCAGGTGAGTAACGTGCCTCACCGATGGAGGCCCTGCAGGTGAGTAACGTGCCTCACCGATGAAGGTGCTGCAGGTGAGTAACGTGCCTCACTGATGGAGGCACTGCATAAGAGTAACGTGCCTCACCGATGGAGGCCCTGCAGGTGAGTAACGTGCCTCACCGATAGAGGCGCTGCAGGTGAGTAACGTGCCTCACCGTTGGAGGTGCTGCATAAGAGTAACGTGCCTCACCGATGGAGGTGCTGCAGAAGAGTAACGTGCCTCACCGATGGAGGTACTGCAGGTGAGTAACGTTCCTCACCGATGGAGGTGCTGCAGGTGAGTAACGTGCCTGACCGATGGAGGTAGTGCAGGTGAGTAAGGAGCCTCACCGATGGAGGCCCTGCAGGTGAGTAACGTGCCTCACCGATGGAGGTGCTGCAGGTGAGTAACGTGCCTCACCGCTGGAGGTGCTGCAGATGAGTAACGTGCCTCACCGATGGAGGCGTTGCAGGTGAGTAACGTGCCTCACCGATGGAGGCGTTGCAGGTGAGTAACGTGCCTCACCGATGGAGGCCCTGCAGGTGAGTAACGTGCCTCACCGATGGAGCTGCTGCAGGTGAGTAACGTGCCTCACCGATGGAGGTAGTGCATAAGAGTAACGTGCCTCACTGATGGAGGCGCTGCAGAAGAGTAACGTGCCTCACCAATGGAGGTACTGCAGGTGAGTAACATTCCTCACCGATGGAGGTACTGCAGGTGAGTAACGTTCCTCACCGATGCAGGTACTCAGGTGAGTAACATGCCTCACCGATGGAGGCCCGGCAGGTGAGTAACGTGCCTCACCGATGGAGGCGCTGCAGAAGAGTAACGTGCCTCACCGATGGAGGTGCTGCAGGTGAGTAACGTGCGTCACTGATGGAGGCACTGCAGAAGAGTAACGTGCCTCACCGATGGAGGTGCTGCAGGTGAGTAACGTGCCTCACCGATGGAGGCGCTGCAGGTGAGTAACGTGCCTCACCGATGGAGGTGCTGCAGCTGAGTAACATGCCTCACTGATGGAGGCACTGCAGAAGAGTAACGTGCCTCACCGATGGAGGTGCTGCAGGTGAGTAACGTGCCTCACCGATGGAGGTAATGCATAAGAAACGTGCCTCACTGATGGAGGCGCTGCAGAAGAGTAATGTGCCTCACCGATGGAGGTACTGCAGGTGAGTAACGTTCCTCACCGATGGAGGTACTGCAGGTGAGTAACATGCCTCACTGATGGAGGCCCTGCAGGTGAGTAACGTGCCTCACCGATGGAGGCGCTGCAGGTGAGTAACGTGCCTCACCAATGGAGGTACTGCAGATGAGTAACGAGCCTCACCGATGGAGGTGCTGCATAAGAGTAACGTGCCTCACCAATGGAGGTACTGCAGGTGAGTAACTTGCCTCACCAATGGAGGTACTGCAGGTGAGTAACGTGCCTCACCGATGGAGGCCCTGCAGGTGAGTAACGTGCCTCACCGATGGAGGTGCTGCATAAGAGTAACGTGCCTCACCGATGGAGGCGCTGCAGGTGAGTAACGTGCCTCACCAATGGAGGTACTGCAGATTAGTAACGAGCCTCACCGATGGAGGTGCTGCATAAGAGTAACGTGCCTCACCGATGGAGGTACTGCAGGTGAGTAACTTGCCTCACCAATGGAGGTACTGCAGGTGAGTAACGTGCCTCACCGATGGAGGTACTGCAGGTGAGTAACGTGCCTCACCAATGGAGGTGCTGCAGATGAGTAACGTGCCTCACCGATGGAGGCGTTGCAGGTAAGTAAGGAGCCTCACCGATGGAGGCCCTGCAGGTGAGTAACGTGCCTCACCGATGGAGGTGCTGCATAAGAGTAACGTGCCTCACCGATGGAGGTGCTGCATAAGAGTAATGTGCCTCACCGATGGAGGTACTGCAGGTGAGTAACGTTCCTCACCTATGGAGGTACTGCAGGTGAGTAACATGCCTCACCGATGGAGGCCCTGCAGGTGAGTAATGTGCCTCACCGATGGAGGTGCTGCAGGTGAGTAACATGCCTCACCGATGGAGGTAATGCATAAGAGTAACGTTCCTCACTGATGGAGGCGCTGCAGAAGAGTAATGTGCCTCACCGATGGAGGTACTGCAGGTGAGTAACGTTCCTCACCGATGGAGGTACTGCAGGTGAGTAACATGCCTCACCGATGGAGGCCCTGCAGGTGAGTAACGTGCCTCACCGATGGAGGCGCTGCCGAAGAGTAACGTGCCTCACCGATGGAGGTGCTGCAGCTGAGTAACGTGCCTCACTGATGGAGGCATTGCAGAAGAGTAACGTGCCTCACCGATGGAGGTGCTGCAGGTGAGTAACGTGCCTCATGATGGAGGTAATGCATAAGAGTAACGTGCCTCGCCGATGGAGGCGCTGCAGAAGAGTAATGTGCCTCACCAATGGAGGTACTGCAGGTGAGTAACATGCCTCACCGATGGAGGCTCTCAGGTGAGTAACGTGCCTCACCGATGAAGGTGCTGCAGGTGAGTAACGTGCCTCACTGATGGAGGCACTGCATAAGAGTAACGTGCCTCACCGATGGAGGCCCTGCAGGTGAGTAACGTGCCTCACCGATAGAGGCGCTGCAGGTGAGTAACGTGCCTCACCGATGGAGGTGCTGCATAAGAGTAACGTGCCTCACCGATGGAGGTGCTGCAGAAGAGTAATGTGCCTCACCGATGGAGGTACTGCAGGTGACTAACATGCCTCACCGATGGAGGCGTTGCAGGTGAGTAACGTGCCTCACCGATGGAGGCGCTGCAAAAGAGTAACGTGCCTCACCGATGGAGGTGCTGCAGGTGAGTAACGTGCCTGACCGATGGAGGTAGTGCAGGTGAGTAAGGACCCTCACCGATGGAGGCCCTGCAGGTGAGTAACGTGCCTCACCGATGGAGGTGCTGCAGGTGAGTAACGTGCCTCACCGCTGGAGGTGCTGCAGATGAGTAACGTGCCTCACCGATGGAGGCGTTGCAGGTGAGTAACGTGCCTCACCGATGGAGGCGTTGCAGGTGAGTAACGTGCCTCACCGATGGAGGCCCTGCAGGTGAGTAACGTGCCTCACCGATGGAGCTGCTGCAGGTGAGTAACGTGCCTCACCGATGGAGGTAATGCATAAGAGTAACGTGCCTCACTGATGGAGGCGCTGCAGAAGAGTAATGTGCCTCACCGATGGAGGTACTGCAGGTGAGTAACGTTCCTCACCGATGGAGGTACTGCAGGTGAGTAACATGCTTCACCGATGGAGGCCCTGCAGGTGAGTAACGTGCCTCACCGATGGAGGCGCTGCCGAAGAGTAACGTGCCTCACCGATGGAGGTGCTGCAGCTGAGTAACGTGCCTCACTGATGGAGGCACTGCAGAAGAGTAACGTGCCTCACCGATGGAGGTGCTGCAGCTGAGTAACGTGCCTCATGATGGAGGTAATGCATAAGAGTAACGTGCCTCACCGATGGAGGCACTGCAAAAGAGTAATGTGCCTCACCGATGGAGGTACTGCAGGTGAGTAACATTCCTCACAGATGGAGGTACTGCAGGTGAGTAACGTTCCTCACCGATGCAGGTACTCAGGTGAGTAACATGCCTCACCGATGGAGGCCCGGCAGGTGAGTAACGTGCCTCACCGATGGAGGCGCTGCAGAAGAGTAACGTGCCTCACCGATGGAGGTGCTGCAGGTGAGTAACGTGCCTGACCGATGGAGGTAGTGCAGGTGAGTAAGGAGCCTCACCGATGGAGGCCCTGCAGGTGAGTAACGTGCCTCACCGATGGAGGTGCTGCAGGTGAGTAACGTGCCTCACCGATGGAGGCGCTGCAGGTGAGTAACGTTCCTCACCGATGGAGGTGCTGCAGCTGAGTAATGTGCCTCACTGATGGAGGCACTGCAGAAGAGTAACGTGCCTCACCGATGGAGGTGCTGCAGGTGAGTAACGTGCGTCACTGATGGAGGCACTGCAGAAGAGTAACGTGCCTCACCGATGGAGGTGCTGCAGGTGAGTAACGTGCCTCACCGATGGAGGTGCTGCAGGTGAGTAACGTGCCTCACCGATGGAGGCGCTGCAGGTGAGTAACGTGCCTCACCGATGGAGGTGCTGCAGCTGAGTAACGTGCCTAACTGATGGTGGCACTGCAGAAGAGTAACGTGCCTCACCGATGGAGGTGCTGCAGGTGAGTAACGTGCCTCACCGATGGAGGTAATGCATAAGAAACGTGCCTCACTGATGGAGGCGCTGCAGAAGAGTAATGTGCCTCACCGATGGAGGTACTGCAGGTGAGTAACATGCCTCACTGATGGAGGCCCTGCAGGTGAGTAACGTGCCTCACCGATGGAGGCGCTGCGGGTGAGTAACGTGCCTCACCAATGGAGGTACTGCAGATGAGTAACGAGCCGCACCGATGGAGGTGCTGCATAAGAGTAACGTGCCTCACCATTGGAGGTGCTGCATAAGAGTAATGTGCCTCACCGATGGAGGTACTGCAGGTGAGTAACGTTCCTCACCGATGCAGGTACTCAGGTGAGTAACATGCCTCACCGATGGAGGCCCTGCAGGTGAGTAACGTGCCTCACCGATGGAGGTGCTGCAGGTGAGTAACTTGCCTCACCAATGGAGGTACTGCAGGTGAGTAACGTGCCTCACCGATGGAGGTACTGCAGGTGAGTAACGTGCCTCACCGATGGAGGTTCTGCAGGTGAGTAACGTGCCTCACCGATGGAGGTGCTGCAGGTGAGTAACGTGCCTCACCGCTGGAGGTGCTGCAGATGAGTAACGTGCCTCACCGATGGAGGCGTTGCAGGTGAGTAACGTGCCTCACCGATGGAGGCGTTGCAGGTGAGTAACGTGCCTCACCGATGGAGGCCCTGCAGGTGAGTAACGTGCCTCACCGATGGAGGTGCTGCAGGTGAGTAACGTGCCTCACCGATGGAGGTAATGCATAAGGGTAACGTGCCTCACTGATGGAGGCGCTGCAGAAGAGTAATGTGCCTCACCGATGGAGGTACTGCAGGTGAGTAACGTTCCTCACCGATGGAGGTACTGCAGGTGAGTAACATGCCTCACCGATGGAGGCCCTGCAGGTGAGTAACGTGCCTCACCGATGGAGGTAATGCATAAGAGTAACGTGCCTCACTGATGGAGGCGCTGCAGAAGAGTAATGTGCCTCACCGATGGAGGTACTGCAGGTGAGTAACGTTCCTCACCGATGGAGGTACTGCAGGTGAGTAACATGCCTCACCGATGGAGGCCCTGCAGGTGAGTAACGTGCCTCACCGATGGAGGCGCTGCAGAAGAGTAACGAGCCTCACCGATGGAGGTGCTGCAGCTGAGTAACGTGCCTCACCGATGGAGGCGTTGCAGGTGAGTAACGAGCCTCACCGATGGAGGCCCTGCAGGTGAGTAACGTGCCTCACCGATGGAGGTAATGCATAAGAGTAACGTGCCTCACCGATGGAGGCGCTGCAGAAGAGTAATGTGCCTCACCGATGGAGGTACTGCAGGTGAGTAACATGCCTCACCGATGGAGGTGCTGCAGGTGAGTAACGTGCCTCACTGATGGAGGCCCTGCAGGTGAGTAACGTGCCTCACCGATGGAGGCCCTGCAGGTGAGTAACGTGCCTCACCGATGAAGGTGCTGCAGGTGAGTAACGTGCCTCACTGATGGAGGCACTGCATAAGAGTAACGTGCCTCACCGATGGAGGCCCTGCAGGTGAGTAACGTGCCTCACCGATAGAGGCGCTGCAGGTGAGTAACGTGCCTCACCGATGGAGGTGCTGCATAAGAGTAACGTGCCTCACCGATGGAGGTGCTGCAGAAGAGTAACGTGCCTCACCGATGGAGGTACTGCAGGTGAGTAACGTTCCTCACCGATGGAGGTGCTGCAGGTGAGTAACGTGCCTGACCGATGGAGGTAGTGCAGGTGAGTAAGGAGCCTCACCGATGGAGGCCCTGCAGGTGAGTAACGTGCCTCACCGATGGAGGTGCTGCAGGTGAGTAACGTGCCTCACCGCTGGAGGTGCTGCAGATGAGTAACGTGCCTCACCGATGGAGGCGTTGCAGGTGAGTAACGTGCCTCACCGATGGAGGCGTTGCAGGTGAGTAACGTGCCTCACCGATGGAGGCCCTGCAGGTGAGTAACGTGCCTCACCGATGGAGCTGCTGCAGGTGAGTAACGTGCCTCACCGATGGAGGTAGTGCATAAGAGTAACGTGCCTCACTGATGGAGGCGCTGCAGAAGAGTAACGTGCCTCACCAATGGAGGTACTGCAGGTGAGTAACATTCCTCACCGATGGAGGTACTGCAGGTGAGTAACGTTCCTCACCGATGCAGGTACTCAGGTGAGTAACATGCCTCACCGATGGAGGCCCGGCAGGTGAGTAACGTGCCTCACCGATGGAGGCGCTGCAGAAGAGTAACGTGCCTCACCGATGGAGGTGCTGCAGGTGAGTAACGTGCGTCACTGATGGAGGCACTGCAGAAGAGTAACGTGCCTCACCGATGGAGGTGCTGCAGGTGAGTAACGTGCCTCACCGATGGAGGCGCTGCAGGTGAGTAACATGCCTCACTGATGGAGGCACTGCAGAAGAGTAACGTGCCTCACCGATGGAGGTGCTGCAGGTGAGTAACGTGCCTCACCGATGGAGGTAATGCATAAGAAACGTGCCTCACTGATGGAGGCGCTGCAGAAGAGTAATGTGCCTCACCGATGGAGGTACTGCAGGTGAGTAACGTTCCTCACCGATGGAGGTACTGCAGGTGAGTAACATGCCTCACTGATGGAGGCCCTGCAGGTGAGTAACGTGCCTCACCGATGGAGGCGCTGCAGGTGAGTAACGTGCCTCACCAATGGAGGTACTGCAGATGAGTAACGAGCCTCACCGATGGAGGTGCTGCATAAGAGTAACGTGCCTCACCAATGGAGGTACTGCAGGTGAGTAACTTGCCTCACCAATGGAGGTACTGCAGGTGAGTAACGTGCCTCACCGATGGAGGCCCTGCAGGTGAGTAACGTGCCTCACCGATGGAGGTGCTGCAGATGAGTAACGTGCCTCACCGATGGAGGCGCTGCAGGTGAGTAACGTGCCTCACCAATGGAGGTACTGCAGATTAGTAACGAGCCTCACCGATGGAGGTGCTGCATAAGAGTAACGTGCCTCACCGATTGAGGTACTGCAGGTGAGTAACTTGCCTCACCAATGGAGGTACTGCAGGTGAGTAACGTGCCTCACCGATGGAGGTACTGCAGGTGAGTAACGTGCCTCACCGATGGAGGCGCTGCAGAAGAGTAACGAGCCTCACCGATGGAGGTGCTGCAGCTGAGTAACGTGCCTCACCGATGGAGGCGTTGCAGGTGAGTAACGAGCCTCACCGATGGAGGCCCTGCAGGTGAGTAACGTGCCTCACCGATGGAGGTAATGCATAAGAGTAACGTGCCTCACCGATGGAGGCGCTGCAGAAGAGTAATGTGCCTCACCGATGGAGGTACTGCAGGTGAGTAACATGCCTCACCGATGGAGGTGCTGCAGGTGAGTAACGTGCCTCACTGATGGAGGCCCTGCAGGTGAGTAACGTGCCTCACCGATGGAGGCCCTGCAGGTGAGTAACGTGCCTCACCGATGAAGGTGCTGCAGGTGAGTAACGTGCCTCACTGATGGAGGCACTGCATAAGAGTAACGTGCCTCACCGATGGAGGCCCTGCAGGTGAGTAACGTGCCTCACCGATAGAGGCGCTGCAGGTGAGTAACGTGCCTCACCGATGGAGGTGCTGCATAAGAGTAACGTGCCTCACCGATGGAGGTGCTGCAGAAGAGTAACGTGCCTCACCGATGGAGGTACTGCAGGTGAGTAACGTTCCTCACCGATGGAGGTGCTGCAGGTGAGTAACGTGCCTGACCGATGGAGGTAGTGCAGGTGAGTAAGGAGCCTCACCGATGGAGGCCCTGCAGGTGAGTAACGTGCCTCACCGATGGAGGTGCTGCAGGTGAGTAACGTGCCTCACCGCTGGAGGTGCTGCAGATGAGTAACGTGCCTCACCGATGGAGGCGTTGCAGGTGAGTAACGTGCCTCACCGATGGAGGCGTTGCAGGTGAGTAACGTGCCTCACCGATGGAGGCCCTGCAGGTGAGTAACGTGCCTCACCGATGGAGCTGCTGCAGGTGAGTAACGTGCCTCACCGATGGAGGTAGTGCATAAGAGTAACGTGCCTCACTGATGGAGGCGCTGCAGAAGAGTAACGTGCCTCACCAATGGAGGTACTGCAGGTGAGTAACATTCCTCACCGATGGAGGTACTGCAGGTGAGTAACGTTCCTCACCGATGCAGGTACTCAGGTGAGTAACATGCCTCACCGATGGAGGCCCGGCAGGTGAGTAACGTGCCTCACCGATGGAGGCGCTGCAGAAGAGTAACGTGCCTCACCGATGGAGGTGCTGCAGGTGAGTAACGTGCGTCACTGATGGAGGCACTGCAGAAGAGTAACGTGCCTCACCGATGGAGGTGCTGCAGGTGAGTAACGTGCCTCACCGATGGAGGCGCTGCAGGTGAGTAACGTGCCTCACCGATGGAGGTGCTGCAGCTGAGTAACATGCCTCACTGATGGAGGCACTGCAGAAGAGTAACGTGCCTCACCGATGGAGGTGCTGCAGGTGAGTAACGTGCCTCACCGATGGAGGTAATGCATAAGAAACGTGCCTCACTGATGGAGGCGCTGCAGAAGAGTAATGTGCCTCACCGATGGAGGTACTGCAGGTGAGTAACGTTCCTCACCGATGGAGGTACTGCAGGTGAGTAACATGCCTCACTGATGGAGGCCCTGCAGGTGAGTAACGTGCCTCACCGATGGAGGCGCTGCAGGTGAGTAACGTGCCTCACCAATGGAGGTACTGCAGATGAGTAACGAGCCTCACCGATGGAGGTGCTGCATAAGAGTAACGTGCCTCACCAATGGAGGTACTGCAGGTGAGTAACTTGCCTCACCAATGGAGGTACTGCAGGTGAGTAACGTGCCTCACCGATGGAGGCCCTGCAGGTGAGTAACGTGCCTCACCGATGGAGGTGCTGCAGATGAGTAACGTGCCTCACCGATGGAGGCGCTGCAGGTGAGTAACGTGCCTCACCAATGGAGGTACTGCAGATTAGTAACGAGCCTCACCGATGGAGGTGCTGCATAAGAGTAACGTGCCTCACCGATTGAGGTACTGCAGGTGAGTAACTTGCCTCACCAATGGAGGTACTGCAGGTGAGTAACGTGCCTCACCGATGGAGGTACTGCAGGTGAGTAACGTGCCTCACCAATGGAGGTGCTGCAGATGAGTAACGTGCCTCACCGATGGAGGCGTTGCAGGTAAGTAAGGAGCCTCACCGATGGAGGCCCTGCAGGTGAGTAACGTGCCTCACCGATGGAGGTGCTGCATAAGAGTAACGTGCCTCACCGATGGAGGTGCTGCATAAGAGTAATGTGCCTCACCGATGGAGGTACTGCAGGTGAGTAACGTTCCTCACCTATGGAGGTACTGCAGGTGAGTAACATGCCTCACCGATGGAGGCCCTGCAGGTGAGTAATGTGCCTCACCGATGGAGGTGCTGCAGGTGAGTAACATGCCTCACCGACGGAGGTAATGCATAAGAGTAACGTTCCTCACTGATGGAGGCGCTGCAGAAGAGTAATGTGCCTCACCGATGGAGGTACTGCAGGTGAGTAACGTTCCTCACCGATGGAGGTACTGCAGGTGAGTAACATGCCTCACCGATGGAGGCCCTGCAGGTGAGTAACGTGCCTCACCGATGGAGGCGCTGCCGAAGAGTAACGTGCCTCACCGATGGAGGTGCTGCAGCTGAGTAACGTGCCTCACTGATGGAGGCATTGCAGAAGAGTAACGTGCCTCACCGATGGAGGTGCTGCAGGTGAGTAACGTGCCTCATGATGGAGGTAATGCATAAGAGTAACGTGCCTCACCGATGGAGGCGCTGCAGAAGAGTAATGTGCCTCACCGATGGAGGTACTGCAGGTGAGTAACATGCCTCACCGATGGAGGCTCTCAGGTGAGTAACGTGCCTCACCGATGAAGGTGCTGCAGGTGAGTAACGTGCCTCACTGATGGAGGCACTGCATAAGAGTAACGTGCCTCACCGATGGAGGCCCTGCAGGTGAGTAACGTGCCTCACCGATAGAGGCGCTGCAGGTGAGTAACGTGCCTCACCGATGGAGGTGCTGCATAAGAGTAACGTGCCTCACCGATGGAGGTGCTGCAGAAGAGTAATGTGCCTCACCGATGGAGGTACTGCAGGTGACTAACATGCCTCACCGATGGAGGCCCTGCAGGTGAGTAACGTGCCTCACCGATGCAGGCGCTGCAAAAGAGTAACGTGCCTCACCGATGGAGGTGCTGCAGGTGAGTAACGTGCCTGACCGATGGAGGTAGTGCAGGTGAGTAAGGACCCTCACCGATGGAGGCCCTGCAGGTGAGTAACGTGCCTCACCGATGGAGGTGCTGCAGGTGAGTAACGTGCCTCACCGCTGGAGGTGCTGCAGATGAGTAACGTGCCTCACCGATGGAGGCGTTGCAGGTGAGTAACGTGCCTCACCGATGGAGGCGTTGCAGGTGAGTAACGTGCCTCACCGATGGAGGCCCTGCAGGTGAGTAACGTGCCTCACCGATGGAGCTGCTGCAGGTGAGTAACGTGCCTCACCGATGGAGGTAATGCATAAGAGTAACGTGCCTCACTGATGGAGGCGCTGCAGAAGAGTAATGTGCCTCACCGATGGAGGTACTGCAGGTGAGTAACGTTCCTCACCGATGGAGGTACTGCAGGTGAGTAACATGCCTCACCGATGGAGGCCCTGCAGGTGAGTAACGTGCCTCACCGATGGAGGCGCTGCCGAAGAGTAACGTGCCTCACCGATGGAGGTGCTGCAGCTGAGTAACGTGCCTCACTGATGGAGGCACTGCAGAAGAGTAACGTGCCTCACCGATGGAGGTGCTGCAGCTGAGTAACGTGCCTCATGATGGAGGTAATGCATAAGAGTAACGTGCCTCACCGATGGAGGCACTGCAAAAGAGTAATGTGCCTCACCGATGGAGGTACTGCAGGTGAGTAACATTCCTCACCGATGGAGGTACTGCAGGTGAGTAACGTTCCTCACCGATGCAGGTACTCAGGTGAGTAACATGCCTCACCGATGGAGGCCCGGCAGGTGAGTAACGTGCCTCACCGATGGAGGCGCTGCAGAAGAGTAACGTGCCTCACCGATGGAGGTGCTGCAGGTGAGTAACGTGCCTGACCGATGGAGGTAGTGCAGGTGAGTAAGGAGCCTCACCGATGGAGGCCCTGCAGGTGAGTAACGTGCCTCACCGATGGAGGTGCTGCAGGTGAGTAACGTGCCTCACCGATGGAGGCGCTGCAGGTGAGTAACGTTCCTCACCGATGGAGGTGCTGCAGCTGAGTAATGTGCCTCACTGATGGAGGCACTGCAGAAGAGTAACGTGCCTCACCGATGGAGGTGCTGCAGGTGAGTAACGTGCCTCACCGATGGAGGTAATGCATAAGAAACGTGCCTCACTGATGGAGGCGCTGCAGAAGAGTAATGTGCCTCACCGATGGAGGTACTGCAGGTGAGTAACGTTCCTCACCTATGGAGGTACTGCAGGTGAGTAACATGCCTCACCGATGGAGGCCCTGCAGGTGAGTAACGTGCCTCACCGATGGAGGTGCTGCAGGTGAGTAATGTGCCTCACCGCTGGAGGTGCTGCAGATGAGTAACGTGCCTCACCGATGGAGGCATTGCAGGTGAGTAACGGGCCTCACCAATGGAGGCGTTGCAGGTGAGTAACGTGCCTCACCGATGGAGGCCCTGCAGGTGAGTAACGTGCCTCACCGATGGAGCTGCTGCAGGTGAGTAACGTGCCTCACCGATGGAGGTAATGCATAAGAGTAACGTGCCTCACTGATGGAGGCGCTGCAGAAGAGTAACGTGCCTCACCAATGGAGGTACTGCAGGTGAGTAACATTCCTCACCGATGGAGGTACTGCAGGTGAGTAACGTTCCTCACCGATGCAGGTACTCAGGTGAGTAACATGCCTCACCGATGGAGGCCCGGCAGGTGAGTAACGTGCCTCACCGATGGAGGCGCTGCAGAAGAGTAACGTGCCTCACCGATGGAGGTGCTGCAGGTGAGTAACGTGCGTCACTGATGGAGGCACTGCAGAAGAGTAACGTGCCTCACCGATGGAGGTGCTGCAGGTGAGTAACGTGCCTCACCGATGGAGGTGCTGCAGGTGAGTAACCTGCCTCACCGATGGAGGCGCTGCAGGTGAGTAACGTGCCTCACCGATGGAGGTGCTGCAGCTGAGTAACGTGCCTAACTGATGGAGGCACTGCAGAAGAGTAACGTGCCTCACCGATGGAGGTGCTGCAGGTGAGTAACGTGCCTCACCGATGGAGGTGCTGCAGGTGAGTAACGTGCCTCACCGATGGAGGTAATGCATAAGAAACGTGCCTCACTGATGGAGGCGCTGCAGAAGAGTAATGTGCCTCACCGATGGAGGTACTGCAGGTGAGTAACATGCCTCACTGATGGAGGCCCTGCAGGTGAGTAACGTGCCTCACCGATGGAGGCGCTGCGGGTGAGTAACGTGCCTCACCAATGGAGGTACTGCAGATGAGTAACGAGCCGCACCGATGGAGGTGCTGCATAAGAGTAACGTGCCTCACCATTGGAGGTGCTGCATAAGAGTAATGTGCCTCACCGATGGAGGTACTGCAGGTGAGTAACGTTCCTCACCGATGCAGGTACTCAGGTGAGTAACATGCCTCACCGATGGAGGCCCTGCAGGTGAGTAACGTGCCTCACCGATGGAGGTGCTGCAGGTGAGTAACTTGCCTCACCAATGGAGGTACTGCAGGTGAGTAACGTGCCTCACCGATGGAGGTACTGCAGGTGAGTAACGTGCCTCACCGATGGAGGTGCTGCAGGTGAGTAACGTGCCTCACCGATGGAGGTGCTGCAGGTGAGTAACGTGCCTCACCGCTGGAGGTGCTGCAGATGAGTAACGTGCCTCACCGATGGAGGCGTTGCAGGTGAGTAACGTGCCTCACCGATGGAGGCGTTGCAGGTGAGTAACGTGCCTCACCGATGGAGGCCCTGCAGGTGAGTAACGTGCCTCACCGATGGAGGTGCTGCAGGTGAGTAACGTGCCTCACCGATGGAGGTAATGCATAAGGGTAACGTGCCTCACTGATGGAGGCGCTGCAGAAGAGTAATGTGCCTCACCGATGGAGGTACTGCAGGTGAGTAACGTTCCTCACCGATGGAGGTACTGCAGGTGAGTAACATGCCTCACCGATGGAGGCCCTGCAGGTGAGTAAAGTGCCTCACCGATGGAGGTAATGCATAAGAGTAACGTGCCTCACTGATGGAGGCGCTGCAGAAGAGTAATGTGCCTCACCGATGGAGGTACTGCAGGTGAGTAACGTTCCTCACCGATGGAGGTACTGCAGGTGAGTAACATGCCTCACCGATGGAGGCCCTGCAGGTGAGTAACGTGCCTCACCGATGGAGGCGCTGCAGAAGAGTAACGAGCCTCACCGATGGAGGTGCTGCAGCTGAGTAACGTGCCTCACTGATGGAGGCGTTGCAGGTGAGTAACGAGCCTCACCGATGGAGGCCCTGCAGGTGAGTAACGTGCCTCACCGATGGAGGTAATGCATAAGAGTAACGTGCCTCACCGATGGAGGCGCTGCAGAAGAGTAATGTGCCTCACCGATGGAGGTACTGCAGGTGAGTAACATGCCTCACCGATGGAGGTGCTGCAGGTGAGTAACGTGCCTCACTGATGGAGGCCCTGCAGGTGAGTAACGTGCCTCACCGATGGAGGCCCTGCAGGTGAGTAACGTGCCTCACCGATGAAGGTGCTGCAGGTGAGTAACGTGCCTCACTGATGGAGGCACTGCATAAGAGTAACGTGCCTCACCGATGGAGGCCCTGCAGGTGAGTAACGTGCCTCACCGATAGAGGCGCTGCAGGTGAGTAACGTGCCTCACCGATGGAGGTGCTGCATAAGAGTAACGTGCCTCACCGATGGAGGTGCTGCAGAAGAGTAACGTGCCTCACCGATGGAGGTACTGCAGGTGAGTAACGTTCCTCACCGATGGAGGTGCTGCAGGTGAGTAACGTGCCTGACCGATGGAGGTAGTGCAGGTGAGTAAGGAGCCTCACCGATGGAGGCCCTGCAGGTGAGTAACGTGCCTCACCGATGGAGGTGCTGCAGGTGAGTAATGTGCCTCACCGCTGGAGGTGCTGCAGATGAGTAACGTGCCTCACCGATGGAGGCGTTGCAGGTGAGTAACGTGCCTCACCGATGGAGGCGTTGCAGGTGAGTAACGTGCCTCACCGATGGAGGCCCTGCAGGTGAGTAACGTGCCTCACCGATGGAGCTGCTGCAGGTGAGTAACGTGCCTCACCGATGGAGGTAGTGCATAAGAGTAACGTGCCTCACTGATGGAGGCGCTGCAGAAGAGTAACGTGCCTCACCAATGGAGGTACTGCAGGTGAGTAACATTCCTCACCGATGGAGGTACTGCAGGTGAGTAACGTTCCTCACCGATGCAGGTACTCAGGTGAGTAACATGCCTCACCGATGGAGGCCCGGCAGGTGAGTAACGTGCCTCACCGATGGAGGCGCTGCAGAAGAGTAACGTGCCTCACCGATGGAGGTGCTGCAGGTGAGTAACGTGCGTCACTGATGGAGGCACTGCAGAAGAGTAACGTGCCTCACCGATGGAGGTGCTGCAGGTGAGTAACGTGCCTCACCGATGGAGGCGCTGCAGGTGAGTAACGTGCCTCACCGATGGAGGTGCTGCAGCTGAGTAACATGCCTCACTGATGGAGGCACTGCAGAAGAGTAACGTGCCTCACCGATGGAGGTGCTGCAGGTGAGTAACGTGCCTCACCGATGGAGGTAATGCATAAGAAACGTGCCTCACTGATGGAGGCGCTGCAGAAGAGTAATGTGCCTCACCGATGGAGGTACTGCAGGTGAGTAACGTTCCTCACCGATGGAGGTACTGCAGGTGAGTAACATGCCTCACTGATGGAGGCCCTGCAGGTGAGTAACGTGCCTCACCGATGGAGGCGCTGCAGGTGAGTAACGTGCCTCACCAATGGAGGTACTGCAGATGAGTAACGAGCCTCACCGATGGAGGTGCTGCATAAGAGTAACGTGCCTCACCAATGGAGGTACTGCAGGTGAGTAACTTGCCTCACCAATGGAGGTACTGCAGGTGAGTAACGTGCCTCACCGATGGAGGCCCTGCAGGTGAGTAACGTGCCTCACCGATGGAGGTGCTGCAGATGAGTAACGTGCCTCACCGATGGAGGCGCTGCAGGTGAGTAACGTGCCTCACCAATGGAGGTACTGCAGATTAGTAACGAGCCTCACCGATGGAGGTGCTGCATAAGAGTAACGTGCCTCACCGATTGAGGTACTGCAGGTGAGTAACTTGCCTCACCAATGGAGGTACTGCAGGTGAGTAACGTGCCTCACCGATGGAGGTACTGCAGGTGAGTAACGTGCCTCACCAATGGAGGTGCTGCAGATGAGTAACGTGCCTCACCGATGGAGGCGTTGCAGGTAAGTAAGGAGCCTCACCGATGGAGGCCCTGCAGGTGAGTAACGTGCCTCACCGATGGAGGTGCTGCATAAGAGTAACGTGCCTCACCGATGGAGGTGCTGCATAAGAGTAATGTGCCTCACCGATGGAGGTACTGCAGGTGAGTAACGTTCCTCACCTATGGAGGTACTGCAGGTGAGTAACATGCCTCACCGATGGAGGCCCTGCAGGTGAGTAATGTGCCTCACCGATGGAGGTGCTGCAGGTGAGTAACATGCCTCACCGATGGAGGTAATGCATAAGAGTAACGTTCCTCACTGATGGAGGCGCTGCAGAAGAGTAATGTGCCTCACCGATGGAGGTACTGCAGGTGAGTAACGTTCCTCACCGATGGAGGTACTGCAGGTGAGTAACATGCCTCACCGATGGAGGCCCTGCAGGTGAGTAACGTGCCTCACCGATGGAGGCGCTGCCGAAGAGTAACGTGCCTCACCGATGGAGGTGCTGCAGCTGAGTAACGTGCCTCACTGATGGAGGCATTGCAGAAGAGTAACGTGCCTCACCGATGGAGGTGCTGCAGGTGAGTAACGTGCCTCATGATGGAGGTAATGCATAAGAGTAACGTGCCTCACCGATGGAGGCGCTGCAGAAGAGTAATGTGCCTCACCGATGGAGGTACTGCAGGTGAGTAACATGCCTCACCGATGGAGGCTCTCAGGTGAGTAACGTGCCTCACCGATGAAGGTGCTGCAGGTGAGTAACGTGCCTCACTGATGGAGGCACTGCATAAGAGTAACGTGCCTCACCGATGGAGGCCCTGCAGGTGAGTAACGTGCCTCACCGATAGAGGCGCTGCAGGTGAGTAACGTGCCTCACCGATGGAGGTGCTGCATAAGAGTAACGTGCCTCACCGATGGAGGTGCTGCAGAAGAGTAATGTGCCTCACCGATGGAGGTACTGCAGGTGACTAACATGCCTCACCGATGGAGGCCCTGCAGGTGAGTAACGTGCCTCACCGATGCAGGCGCTGCAAAAGAGTAACGTGCCTCACCGATGGAGGTGCTGCAGGTGAGTAACGTGCCTGACCGATGGAGGTAGTGCAGGTGAGTAAGGACCCTCACCGATGGAGGCCCTGCAGGTGAGTAACGTGCCTCACCGATGGAGGTGCTGCAGGTGAGTAACGTGCCTCACCGCTGGAGGTGCTGCAGATGAGTAACGTGCCTCACCGATGGAGGCGTTGCAGGTGAGTAACGTGCCTCACCGATGGAGGCGTTGCAGGTGAGTAACGTGCCTCACCGATGGAGGCCCTGCAGGTGAGTAACGTGCCTCACCGATGGAGCTGCTGCAGGTGAGTAACGTGCCTCACCGATGGAGGTAATGCATAAGAGTAACGTGCCTCACTGATGGAGGCGCTGCAGAAGAGTAATGTGCCTCACCGATGGAGGTACTGCAGGTGAGTAACGTTCCTCACCGATGGAGGTACTGCAGGTGAGTAACATGCCTCACCGATGGAGGCCCTGCAGGTGAGTAACGTGCCTCACCGATGGAGGCGCTGCCGAAGAGTAACGTGCCTCACCGATGGAGGTGCTGCAGCTGAGTAACGTGCCTCACTGATGGAGGCACTGCAGAAGAGTAACGTGCCTCACCGATGGAGGTGCTGCAGCTGAGTAACGTGCCTCATGATGGAGGTAATGCATAAGAGTAACGTGCCTCACCGATGGAGGCACTGCAAAAGAGTAATGTGCCTCACCGATGGAGGTACTGCAGGTGAGTAACATTCCTCACCGATGGAGGTACTGCAGGTGAGTAACGTTCCTCACCGATGCAGGTACTCAGGTGAGTAACATGCCTCACCGATGGAGGCCCGGCAGGTGAGTAACGTGCCTCACCGATGGAGGCGCTGCAGAAGAGTAACGTGCCTCACCGATGGAGGTGCTGCAGTGAGTAACGTGCGTCACTGATGGAGGCACTGCAGAAGAGTAACGTGCCTCACCGATGGAGGTGCTGCAGGTGAGTAACGTGCCTCACCGATGGAGGTGCTGCAGGTGAGTAACGTGCCTCACCGATGGAGGCGCTGCAGGTGAGTAACGTTCCTCACCGATGGAGGTGCTGCAGCTGAGTAATGTGCCTCACTGATGGAGGCACTGCAGAAGAGTAACGTGCCTCACCGATGGAGGTGCTGCAGGTGAGTAACGTGCCTCACCGATGGAGGTAATGCATAAGAAACGTGCCTCACTGATGGAGGCGCTGCAGAAGAGTAATGTGCCTCACCGATGGAGGTACTGCAGGTGAGTAACGTTCCTCACCTATGGAGGTACTGCAGGTGAGTAACATGCCTCACCGATGGAGGCCCTGCAGGTGAGTAACGTGCCTCACCGATGGAGGTGCTGCAGGTGAGTAATGTGCCTCACCGCTGGAGGTGCTGCAGATGAGTAACGTGCCTCACCGATGGAGGCATTGCAGGTGAGTAACGGGCCTCACCAATGGAGGCGTTGCAGGTGAGTAACGTGCCTCACCGATGGAGGCCCTGCAGGTGAGTAACGTGCCTCACCGATGGAGCTGCTGCAGGTGAGTAACGTGCCTCACCGATGGAGGTAATGCATAAGAGTAACGTGCCTCACTGATGGAGGCGCTGCAGAAGAGTAACGTGCCTCACCAATGGAGGTACTGCAGGTGAGTAACATTCCTCACCGATGGAGGTACTGCAGGTGAGTAACGTTCCTCACCGATGCAGGTACTCAGGTGAGTAACATGCCTCACCGATGGAGGCCCTGCAGGTGAGTAACGTGCCTCACCGATGGAGGCGCTGCAGAAGAGTAACGAGCCTCACCGATGGAGGTGCTGCAGCTGAGTAACGTGCCTCACTGATGGAGGCGTTGCAGGTGAGTAACGAGCCTCACCGATGGAGGCCCTGCAGGTGAGTAACGTGCCTCACCGATGGAGGTAATGCATAAGAGTAACGTGCCTCACCGATGGAGGCGCTGCATAAGAGTAATGTGCCTCACCGATGGAGGTACTGCAGGTGAGTAACATGCCTCACCGATGGAGGTGCTGCAGGTGAGTAACGTGCCTCACTGATGGAGGCCCTGCAGGTGAGTAACGTGCCTCACCGATGGAGGCCCTGCAGGTGAGTAACGTGCCTCACCGATGAAGGTGCTGCAGGTGAGTAACGTGCCTCACTGATGGAGGCACTGCATAAGAGTAACGTGCCTCACCGATGGAGGCCCTGCAGGTGAGTAACGTGCCTCACCGATAGAGGCGCTGCAGGTGAGTAACGTGCCTCACCGTTGGAGGTGCTGCATAAGAGTAACGTGCCTCACCGATGGAGGTGCTGCAGAAGAGTAACGTGCCTCACCGATGGAGGTACTGCAGGTGAGTAACGTTCCTCACCGATGGAGGTGCTGCAGGTGAGTAACGTGCCTGACCGATGGAGGTAGTGCAGGTGAGTAAGGAGCCTCACCGATGGAGGCCCTGCAGGTGAGTAACGTGCCTCACCGATGGAGGTGCTGCAGGTGAGTAACGTGCCTCACCGCTGGAGGTGCTGCAGATGAGTAACGTGCCTCACCGATGGAGGCGTTGCAGGTGAGTAACGTGCCTCACCGATGGAGGCGTTGCAGGTGAGTAACGTGCCTCACCGATGGAGGCCCTGCAGGTGAGTAACGTGCCTCACCGATGGAGCTGCTGCAGGTGAGTAACGTGCCTCACCGATGGAGGTAGTGCATAAGAGTAACGTGCCTCACTGATGGAGGCGCTGCAGAAGAGTAACGTGCCTCACCAATGGAGGTACTGCAGGTGAGTAACATTCCTCACCGATGGAGGTACTGCAGGTGAGTAACGTTCCTCACCGATGCAGGTACTCAGGTGAGTAACATGCCTCACCGATGGAGGCCCGGCAGGTGAGTAACGTGCCTCACCGATGGAGGCGCTGCAGAAGAGTAACGTGCCTCACCGATGGAGGTGCTGCAGGTGAGTAACGTGCGTCACTGATGGAGGCACTGCAGAAGAGTAACGTGCCTCACCGATGGAGGTGCTGCAGGTGAGTAACGTGCCTCACCGATGGAGGCGCTGCAGGTGAGTAACGTGCCTCACCGATGGAGGTGCTGCAGCTGAGTAACATGCCTCACTGATGGAGGCACTGCAGAAGAGTAACGTGCCTCACCGATGGAGGTGCTGCAGGTGAGTAACGTGCCTCACCGATGGAGGTAATGCATAAGAAACGTGCCTCACTGATGGAGGCGCTGCAGAAGAGTAATGTGCCTCACCGATGGAGGTACTGCAGGTGAGTAACGTTCCTCACCGATGGAGGTACTGCAGGTGAGTAACATGCCTCACTGATGGAGGCCCTGCAGGTGAGTAACGTGCCTCACCGATGGAGGCGCTGCAGGTGAGTAACGTGCCTCACCAATGGAGGTACTGCAGATGAGTAACGAGCCTCACCGATGGAGGTGCTGCATAAGAGTAACGTGCCTCACCAATGGAGGTACTGCAGGTGAGTAACTTGCCTCACCAATGGAGGTACTGCAGGTGAGTAACGTGCCTCACCGATGGAGGCCCTGCAGGTGAGTAACGTGCCTCACCGATGGAGGTGCTGCATAAGAGTAACGTGCCTCACCGATGGAGGCGCTGCAGGTGAGTAACGTGCCTCACCAATGGAGGTACTGCAGATTAGTAACGAGCCTCACCGATGGAGGTGCTGCATAAGAGTAACGTGCCTCACCGATGGAGGTACTGCAGGTGAGTAACTTGCCTCACCAATGGAGGTACTGCAGGTGAGTAACGTGCCTCACCGATGGAGGTACTGCAGGTGAGTAACGTGCCTCACCAATGGAGGTGCTGCAGATGAGTAACGTGCCTCACCGATGGAGGCGTTGCAGGTAAGTAAGGAGCCTCACCGATGGAGGCCCTGCAGGTGAGTAACGTGCCTCACCGATGGAGGTGCTGCATAAGAGTAACGTGCCTCACCGATGGAGGTGCTGCATAAGAGTAATGTGCCTCACCGATGGAGGTACTGCAGGTGAGTAACGTTCCTCACCTATGGAGGTACTGCAGGTGAGTAACATGCCTCACCGATGGAGGCCCTGCAGGTGAGTAATGTGCCTCACCGATGGAGGTGCTGCAGGTGAGTAACATGCCTCACCGATGGAGGTAATGCATAAGAGTAACGTTCCTCACTGATGGAGGCGCTGCAGAAGAGTAATGTGCCTCACCGATGGAGGTACTGCAGGTGAGTAACGTTCCTCACCGATGGAGGTACTGCAGGTGAGTAACATGCCTCACCGATGGAGGCCCTGCAGGTGAGTAACGTGCCTCACCGATGGAGGCGCTGCCGAAGAGTAACGTGCCTCACCGATGGAGGTGCTGCAGCTGAGTAACGTGCCTCACTGATGGAGGCATTGCAGAAGAGTAACGTGCCTCACCGATGGAGGTGCTGCAGGTGAGTAACGTGCCTCATGATGGAGGTAATGCATAAGAGTAACGTGCCTCGCCGATGGAGGCGCTGCAGAAGAGTAATGTGCCTCACCAATGGAGGTACTGCAGGTGAGTAACATGCCTCACCGATGGAGGCTCTCAGGTGAGTAACGTGCCTCACCGATGAAGGTGCTGCAGGTGAGTAACGTGCCTCACTGATGGAGGCACTGCATAAGAGTAACGTGCCTCACCGATGGAGGCCCTGCAGGTGAGTAACGTGCCTCACCGATAGAGGCGCTGCAGGTGAGTAACGTGCCTCACCGATGGAGGTGCTGCATAAGAGTAACGTGCCTCACCGATGGAGGTGCTGCAGAAGAGTAATGTGCCTCACCGATGGAGGTACTGCAGGTGACTAACATGCCTCACCGATGGAGGCGTTGCAGGTGAGTAACGTGCCTCACCGATGGAGGCGCTGCAAAAGAGTAACGTGCCTCACCGATGGAGGTGCTGCAGGTGAGTAACGTGCCTGACCGATGGAGGTAGTGCAGGTGAGTAAGGACCCTCACCGATGGAGGCCCTGCAGGTGAGTAACGTGCCTCACCGATGGAGGTGCTGCAGGTGAGTAACGTGCCTCACCGCTGGAGGTGCTGCAGATGAGTAACGTGCCTCACCGATGGAGGCGTTGCAGGTGAGTAACGTGCCTCACCGATGGAGGCGTTGCAGGTGAGTAACGTGCCTCACCGATGGAGGCCCTGCAGGTGAGTAACGTGCCTCACCGATGGAGCTGCTGCAGGTGAGTAACGTGCCTCACCGATGGAGGTAATGCATAAGAGTAACGTGCCTCACTGATGGAGGCGCTGCAGAAGAGTAATGTGCCTCACCGATGGAGGTACTGCAGGTGAGTAACGTTCCTCACCGATGGAGGTACTGCAGGTGAGTAACATGCCTCACCGATGGAGGCCCTGCAGGTGAGTAACGTGCCTCACCGATGGAGGCGCTGCCGAAGAGTAACGTGCCTCACCGATGGAGGTGCTGCAGCTGAGTAACGTGCCTCACTGATGGAGGCACTGCAGAAGAGTAACGTGCCTCACCGATGGAGGTGCTGCAGCTGAGTAACGTGCCTCATGATGGAGGTAATGCATAAGAGTAACGTGCCTCACCGATGGAGGCACTGCAAAAGAGTAATGTGCCTCACCGATGGAGGTACTGCAGGTGAGTAACATTCCTCACAGATGGAGGTACTGCAGGTGAGTAACGTTCCTCACCGATGCAGGTACTCAGGTGAGTAACATGCCTCACCGATGGAGGCCCGGCAGGTGAGTAACGTGCCTCACCGATGGAGGCGCTGCAGAAGAGTAACGTGCCTCACCGATGGAGGTGCTGCAGGTGAGTAACGTGCCTGACCGATGGAGGTAGTGCAGGTGAGTAAGGAGCCTCACCGATGGAGGCCCTGCAGGTGAGTAACGTGCCTCACCGATGGAGGTGCTGCAGGTGAGTAACGTGCCTCACCGATGGAGGCGCTGCAGGTGAGTAACGTTCCTCACCGATGGAGGTGCTGCAGCTGAGTAATGTGCCTCACTGATGGAGGCACTGCAGAGAGTAACGTGCCTCACCGATGGAGGTGCTGCAGGTGAGTAACGTGCGTCACTGATGGAGGCACTGCAGAAGAGTAACGTGCCTCACCGATGGAGGTGCTGCAGGTGAGTAACGTGCCTCACCGATGGAGGTGCTGCAGGTGAGTAACGTGCCTCACCGATGGAGGCGCTGCAGGTGAGTAACGTGCCTCACCGATGGAGGTGCTGCAGCTGAGTAACGTGCCTAACTGATGGTGGCACTGCAGAAGAGTAACGTGCCTCACCGATGGAGGTGCTGCAGGTGAGTAACGTGCCTCACCGATGGAGGTAATGCATAAGAAACGTGCCTCACTGATGGAGGCGCTGCAGAAGAGTAATGTGCCTCACCGATGGAGGTACTGCAGGTGAGTAACATGCCTCACTGATGGAGGCCCTGCAGGTGAGTAACGTGCCTCACCGATGGAGGCGCTGCGGGTGAGTAACGTGCCTCACCAATGGAGGTACTGCAGATGAGTAACGAGCCGCACCGATGGAGGTGCTGCATAAGAGTAACGTGCCTCACCATTGGAGGTGCTGCATAAGAGTAATGTGCCTCACCGATGGAGGTACTGCAGGTGAGTAACGTTCCTCACCGATGCAGGTACTCAGGTGAGTAACATGCCTCACCGATGGAGGCCCTGCAGGTGAGTAACGTGCCTCACCGATGGAGGTGCTGCAGGTGAGTAACTTGCCTCACCAATGGAGGTACTGCAGGTGAGTAACGTGCCTCACCGATGGAGGTACTGCAGGTGAGTAACGTGCCTCACCGATGGAGGTTCTGCAGGTGAGTAACGTGCCTCACCGATGGAGGTGCTGCAGGTGAGTAACGTGCCTCACCGCTGGAGGTGCTGCAGATGAGTAACGTGCCTCTCCGATGGAGGCGTTGCAGGTGAGTAACGTGCCTCACCGATGGAGGCGTTGCAGGTGAGTAACGTGCCTCACCGATGGAGGCCCTGCAGGTGAGTAACGTGCCTCACCGATGGAGGTGCTGCAGGTGAGTAACGTGCCTCACCGATGGAGGTAATGCATAAGGGTAACGTGCCTCACTGATGGAGGCGCTGCAGAAGAGTAATGTGCCTCACCGATGGAGGTACTGCAGGTGAGTAACGTTCCTCACCGATGGAGGTACTGCAGGTGAGTAACATGCCTCACCGATGGAGGCCCTGCAGGTGAGTAACGTGCCTCACCGATGGAGGTAATGCATAAGAGTAACGTGCCTCACTGATGGAGGCGCTGCAGAAGAGTAATGTGCCTCACCGATGGAGGTACTGCAGGTGAGTAACGTTCCTCACCGATGGAGGTACTGCAGGTGAGTAACATGCCTCACCGATGGAGGCCCTGCAGGTGAGTAACGTGCCTCACCGATGGAGGCGCTGCAGAAGAGTAACGAGCCTCACCGATGGAGGTGCTGCAGCTGAGTAACGTGCCTCACCGATGGAGGCGTTGCAGGTGAGTAACGAGCCTCACCGATGGAGGCCCTGCAGGTGAGTAACGTGCCTCACCGATGGAGGTAATGCATAAGAGTAACGTGCCTCACCGATGGAGGCGCTGCAGAAGAGTAATGTGCCTCACCGATGGAGGTACTGCAGGTGAGTAACATGCCTCACCGATGGAGGTGCTGCAGGTGAGTAACGTGCCTCACTGATGGAGGCCCTGCAGGTGAGTAACGTGCCTCACCGATGGAGGCCCTGCAGGTGAGTAACGTGCCTCACCGATGAAGGTGCTGCAGGTGAGTAACGTGCCTCACTGATGGAGGCACTGCATAAGAGTAACGTGCCTCACCGATGGAGGCCCTGCAGGTGAGTAACGTGCCTCACCGATAGAGGCGCTGCAGGTGAGTAACGTGCCTCACCGATGGAGGTGCTGCATAAGAGTAACGTGCCTCACCGATGGAGGTGCTGCAGAAGAGTAACGTGCCTCACCGATGGAGGTACTGCAGGTGAGTAACGTTCCTCACCGATGGAGGTGCTGCAGGTGAGTAACGTGCCTGACCGATGGAGGTAGTGCAGGTGAGTAAGGAGCCTCACCGATGGAGGCCCTGCAGGTGAGTAACGTGCCTCACCGATGGAGGTGCTGCAGGTGAGTAACGTGCCTCACCGCTGGAGGTGCTGCAGATGAGTAACGTGCCTCACCGATGGAGGCGTTGCAGGTGAGTAACGTGCCTCACCGATGGAGGCGTTGCAGGTGAGTAACGTGCCTCACCGATGGAGGCCCTGCAGGTGAGTAACGTGCCTCACCGATGGAGCTGCTGCAGGTGAGTAACGTGCCTCACCGATGGAGGTAGTGCATAAGAGTAACGTGCCTCACTGATGGAGGCGCTGCAGAAGAGTAACGTGCCTCACCAATGGAGGTACTGCAGGTGAGTAACATTCCTCACCGATGGAGGTACTGCAGGTGAGTAACGTTCCTCACCGATGCAGGTACTCAGGTGAGTAACATGCCTCACCGATGGAGGCCCGGCAGGTGAGTAACGTGCCTCACCGATGGAGGCGCTGCAGAAGAGTAACGTGCCTCACCGATGGAGGTGCTGCAGGTGAGTAACGTGCGTCACTGATGGAGGCACTGCAGAAGAGTAACGTGCCTCACCGATGGAGGTGCTGCAGGTGAGTAACGTGCCTCACCGATGGAGGCGCTGCAGGTGAGTAACGTGCCTCACCGATGGAGGTGCTGCAGCTGAGTAACATGCCTCACTGATGGAGGCACTGCAGAAGAGTAACGTGCCTCACCGATGGAGGTGCTGCAGGTGAGTAACGTGCCTCACCGATGGAGGTAATGCATAAGAAACGTGCCTCACTGATGGAGGCGCTGCAGAAGAGTAATGTGCCTCACCGATGGAGGTACTGCAGGTGAGTAACGTTCCTCACCGATGGAGGTACTGCAGGTGAGTAACATGCCTCACTGATGGAGGCCCTGCAGGTGAGTAACGTGCCTCACCGATGGAGGCGCTGCAGGTGAGTAACGTGCCTCACCAATGGAGGTACTGCAGATGAGTAACGAGCCTCACCGATGGAGGTGCTGCATAAGAGTAACGTGCCTCACCAATGGAGGTACTGCAGGTGAGTAACTTGCCTCACCAATGGAGGTACTGCAGGTGAGTAACGTGCCTCACCGATGGAGGCCCTGCAGGTGAGTAACGTGCCTCACCGATGGAGGTGCTGCAGATGAGTAACGTGCCTCACCGATGGAGGCGCTGCAGGTGAGTAACGTGCCTCACCAATGGAGGTACTGCAGATTAGTAACGAGCCTCACCGATGGAGGTGCTGCATAAGAGTAACGTGCCTCACCGATTGAGGTACTGCAGGTGAGTAACTTGCCTCACCAATGGAGGTACTGCAGGTGAGTAACGTGCCTCACCGATGGAGGTACTGCAGGTGAGTAACGTGCCTCACCGATGGAGGCGCTGCAGAAGAGTAACGAGCCTCACCGATGGAGGTGCTGCAGCTGAGTAACGTGCCTCACCGATGGAGGCCTTGCAGGTGAGTAACGAGCCTCACCGATGGAGGCCCTGCAGGTGAGTAACGTGCCTCACCGATGGAGGTAATGCATAAGAGTAACGTGCCTCACCGATGGAGGCGCTGCAGAAGAGTAATGTGCCTCACCGATGGAGGTACTGCAGGTGAGTAACATGCCTCAACCGATGGAGGTGCTGCAGGTGAGTAACGTGCCTCACTGATGGAGGCCCTGCAGGTGAGTAACGTGCCTCACCGATGGAGGCCCTGCAGGTGAGTAACGTGCCTCACCGATGAAGGTGCTGCAGGTGAGTAACGTGCCTCACTGATGGAGGCACTGCATAAGAGTAACGTGCCTCACCGATGGAGGCCCTGCAGGTGAGTAACGTGCCTCACCGATAGAGGCGCTGCAGGTGAGTAACGTGCCTCACCGATGGAGGTGCTGCATAAGAGTAACGTGCCTCACCGATGGAGGTGCTGCAGAAGAGTAACGTGCCTCACCGATGGAGGTACTGCAGGTGAGTAACGTTCCTCACCGATGGAGGTGCTGCAGGTGAGTAACGTGCCTGACCGATGGAGGTAGTGCAGGTGAGTAAGGAGCCTCACCGATGGAGGCCCTGCAGGTGAGTAACGTGCCTCACCGATGGAGGTGCTGCAGGTGAGTAACGTGCCTCACCGCTGGAGGTGCTGCAGATGAGTAACGTGCCTCACCGATGGAGGCGTTGCAGGTGAGTAACGTGCCTCACCGATGGAGGCGTTGCAGGTGAGTAACGTGCCTCACCGATGGAGGCCCTGCAGGTGAGTAACGTGCCTCACCGATGGAGCTGCTGCAGGTGAGTAACGTGCCTCACCGATGGAGGTAGTGCATAAGAGTAACGTGCCTCACTGATGGAGGCGCTGCAGAAGAGTAACGTGCCTCACCAATGGAGGTACTGCAGGTGAGTAACATTCCTCACCGATGGAGGTACTGCAGGTGAGTAACGTTCCTCACCGATGCAGGTACTCAGGTGAGTAACATGCCTCACCGATGGAGGCCCGGCAGGTGAGTAACGTGCCTCACCGATGGAGGCGCTGCAGAAGAGTAACGTGCCTCACCGATGGAGGTGCTGCAGGTGAGTAACGTGCGTCACTGATGGAGGCACTGCAGAAGAGTAACGTGCCTCACCGATGGAGGTGCTGCAGGTGAGTAACGTGCCTCACCGATGGAGGCGCTGCAGGTGAGTAACGTGCCTCACCGATGGAGGTGCTGCAGCTGAGTAACATGCCTCACTGATGGAGGCACTGCAGAAGAGTAACGTGCCTCACCGATGGAGGTGCTGCAGGTGAGTAACGTGCCTCATGATGGAGGTAATGCATAAGAGTAACGTGCCTCACCGATGGAGGCGCTGCAGAAGAGTAATGTGCCTCACCGATGGAGGTACTGCAGGTGAGTAACATGCCTCACCGATGGAGGCTCTCAGGTGAGTAAACGTGCCTCACCGATGAAGGTGCTGCAGGTGAGTAACGTGCCTCACTGATGGAGGCACTGCATAAGAGTAACGTGCCTCACCGATGGAGGCCCTGCAGGTGAGTAACGTGCCTCACCGATAGAGGCGCTGCAGGTGAGTAACGTGCCTCACCGATGGAGGTGCTGCATAAGAGTAACGTGCCTCACCGATGGAGGTGCTGCAGAAGAGTAATGTGCCTCACCGATGGAGGTACTGCAGGTGACTAACATGCCTCACCGATGGAGGCCCTGCAGGTGAGTAACGTGCCTCACCGATGCAGGCGCTGCAAAAGAGTAACGTGCCTCACCGATGGAGGTGCTGCAGGTGAGTAACGTGCCTGACCGATGGAGGTAGTGCAGGTGAGTAAGGACCCTCACCGATGGAGGCCCTGCAGGTGAGTAACGTGCCTCACCGATGGAGGTGCTGCAGGTGAGTAACGTGCCTCACCGCTGGAGGTGCTGCAGATGAGTAACGTGCCTCACCGATGGAGGCGTTGCAGGTGAGTAACGTGCCTCACCGATGGAGGCGTTGCAGGTGAGTAACGTGCCTCACCGATGGAGGCCCTGCAGGTGAGTAACGTGCCTCACCGATGGAGCTGCTGCAGGTGAGTAACGTGCCTCACCGATTTAGGTAATGCATAAGAGTAACGTGCCTCACTGATGGAGGCGCTGCAGAAGAGTAATGTGCCTCACCGATGGAGGTACTGCAGGTGAGTAACGTTCCTCACCGATGGAGGTACTGCAGGTGAGTAACATGCCTCACCGATGGAGGCCCTGCAGGTGAGTAACGTGCCTCACCGATGGAGGCGCTGCCGAAGAGTAACGTGCCTCACCGATGGAGGTGCTGCAGCTGAGTAACGTGCCTCACTGATGGAGGCACTGCAGAAGAATAACGTGCCTCACCGATGGAGGTGCTGCAGCTGAGTAACGTGCCTCATGATGGAGGTAATGCATAAGAGTAACGTGCCTCACCGATGGAGGCACTGCAAAAGAGTAATGTGCCTCACCGATGGAGGTACTGCAGGTGAGTAACATTCCTCACCGATGGAGGTACTGCAGGTGAGTAACGTTCCTCACCGATGCAGGTACTCAGGTGAGTAACATGCCTCACCGATGGAGGCCCGGCAGGTGAGTAACGTGCCTCACCGATGGAGGCGCTGCAGAAGAGTAACGTGCCTCACCGATGGAGGTGCTGCAGTGAGTAACGTGCGTCACTGATGGAGGCACTGCAGAAGAGTAACGTGCCTCACCGATGGAGGTGCTGCAGGTGAGTAACGTGCCTCACCGATGGAGGTGCTGCAGGTGAGTAACGTGCCTCACCGATGGAGGCGCTGCAGGTGAGTAACGTTCCTCACCGATGGAGGTGCTGCAGCTGAGTAATGTGCCTCACTGATGGAGGCACTGCAGAAGAGTAACGTGCCTCACCGATGGAGGTGCTGCAGGTGAGTAACGTGCCTCACCGATGGAGGTAATGCATAAGAAACGTGCCTCACTGATGGAGGCGCTGCAGAAGAGTAATGTGCCTCACCGATGGAGGTACTGCAGGTGAGTAACGTTCCTCACCTATGGAGGTACTGCAGGTGAGTAACATGCCTCACCGATGGAGGCCCTGCAGGTGAGTAACGTGCCTCACCGATGGAGTGCTGCAGGTGAGTAATGTGCCTCACCGCTGGAGGTGCTGCAGATGAGTAACGTGCCTCACCGATGGAGGCATTGCAGGTGAGTAACGGGCCTCACCAATGGAGGCGTTGCAGGTGAGTAACGTGCCTCACCGATGGAGGCCCTGCAGGTGAGTAACGTGCCTCACCGATGGAGCTGCTGCAGGTGAGTAACGTGCCTCACCGATGGAGGTAATGCATAAGAGTAACGTGCCTCACTGATGGAGGCGCTGCAGAAGAGTAACGTGCCTCACCAATGGAGGTACTGCAGGTGAGTAACATTCCTCACCGATGGAGGTACTGCAGGTGAGTAACGTTCCTCACCCTATGGAGGTACTGCAGGTGAGTAACATGCCTCACCGATGGAGGCCCTGCAGGTGAGTAACGTGCCTCACCGATGGAGGTGCTGCAGGTGAGTAACTTGCCTCACCAATGGAGGTACTGCAGGTGAGTAACGTGCCTCACCGATGATGTACTGCAGGTGAGTAACGTGCCTCACCGATGGAGTGCTGCAGGTGAGTAACGTGCCTCACCGATGGAGGTGCTGCAGGTGAGTAACGTGCCTCACCGATGGAGGTGCTGCAGATGACTAACGTGCCTCACCGATGGAGGCGTTGCAGGTGAGTAACGTGCCTCACCGATGGAGGCGTTGCAGGTGAGTAACGTGCCTCACCGATGGAGGCCCTACAGGTGAGTAACGTGCCTCACCGATGGAGGTGCTGCAGGTGAGTAACGTGCCTCACCGATGGAGGTAATGCATAAGGGTAACGTGCCTCACTGATGGAGGCGCTGCAGAAGAGTAATGTGCCTCACGCGATGGAGGTACTGCAGGTGAGTAACGTTCCTCACCGATGGAGGTACTGCAGGTGAGTAACATGCCCTCACCGGATGGAGGCCCTGCAGGTGAGTAACGTGCCTCACCGATGGAGGTAATTGCATAAGAGTAACGTGCCTCACTGATGGAGGCGCTGCAGAAGAGTAATGTGCCTCACCGATGGAGGTACTGCAGGTGAGTAACGTTCCTCACCGATGAGTGTACTGCAGGTGAGTAACATGCCTCACCGATGGAGGCCCTGCAGGTGAGTAACGTGCCTCACCGATGGAGGCGCTGCAGAAGAGTAACGAGCCTCACCGATGGAGGTGCTGCAGCTGAGTAACGTGCCTCACTGATGGAGGCGTTGCAGGTGAGTAACGAGCCTCAACCGATGGAGGCCCTGCAGGTGAGTAACGTGCCTCACCGATGGAGGTAATGCATAAGAGTAACGTGCCTCACCGATGGAGGCCGCTGCAGAAGAGTAAATGGTGCCTCACCGATGGAGTACTGCAGGTGAGTAACATGCCTCACCGATGGAGGTGCTGCAGGTGAGTAACGTGCCTCACTGATGGAGGCCCTGCAGGTGAGTAACGTGCCTCACCGAAGGAGGGCCCTGCAGGTGAGTAACGTGCCTCACCGATGAAGGTGCTGCAGGTGAGTAACGTGCCTCACTGATGGAGGCACTGCATAAGAGTAACGTGCCTCACCGATGGAGGCCCTGCAGGTGAGTAACGTGCCTCACCGATAGAGGCGCTGCAGGTGAGTAACGTGCCTCACCGATGGAGGTGCTGCATAAGAGTAACGTGCCTCACCGATGGAGGTGCTGCAGAAGAGTAACGTGCCTCACCGATGAGGTACTGCAGGTGAGTAACGTTCCTCACCGATGGAGGTGCTGCAGGTGAGTAACGTGCCTGACCGATGGAGGTAGTGCAGGTGAGTAAGGAGCCTCACCGATGGAGGCCCTGCAGGTGAGTAACGTGCCTCACCGATGGAGGTGCTGCAGGTGAGTAACGTGCCTCACCGCTAGAGGTGCTGCAGATGAGTAACGTGCCTCACCGATGGAGGCGTTGCGGTGAGTAACGTGCCTCACCGATGGAGGCGTTGCAGGTGAGTAACGTGCCTCACCGATGGAGGCCCTGCAGGTGAGTAACGTGCCTCACCGATGGAGCTGCTGCAGGTGAGTAACGTGCCTCACCGATGGAGGTAGTGCATAAGAGTAACGTGCCTCACTGATGGAGGCGCTGCAGAAGAGTAACGTGCCTCACCAATGGAGGTACTGCAGGTGAGTAACATTCCTCACCGATGGAGGTACTGCAGGTGAGTAACGTTCCTCACCGATGCAGGTACTCAGGTGAGTAACATGCCTCACCGATGGAGGCCCGGCAGGTGAGTAACGTGCCTCACCGATGGAGGCGCTGCAGAAGAGTAACGTGCCTCACCGATGGAGGGTGCTGCAGGTGAGTAACGTGCGTCACTGATGGAGGCACTGCAGAAGAGTAACGTGCCTCACCGATGGAGGTGCTGCAGGTGAGTAACGTGCCTCACCGATGGAGGCGCTGCAGGTGAGTAACGTGCCTCACCGATGGAGGTGCTGCAGCTGAGTAACATGCCTCACTGATGGAGGCACTGCAGAAGAGTAACGTGCCTCACCGATGGAGGTGCTGCAGGTGAGTAACGTGCCTCACCGATGGAGGTAATGCATAAGAAACGTGCCTCACTGATGGAGGCGCTGCAGAAGAGTAATGTGCCTCACCGATGGAGGTACTGCAGGTGAGTAACGTTCCTCACCGATGGAGGTACTGCAGGTGAGTAACATGCCTCACTGATGGAGGCCCTGCAGGTGAGTAACGTGCCTCACCGATGGAGGCGCTGCAGGTGAGTAACGTGCCTCACCAATGGAGGTACTGCAGATGAGTAACGAGCCTCACCGATGGAGGTGCTGCATAAGAGTAACGTGCTCACAATGAAGGTACTGCAGTGAGTAACTGCCTCACCAATGGAGGTACTGCAGGTGAGTAACGTGCCTCACCGATGGAGGTACTTGCAGGTGAGTAACGTGCCTCAGCTATGGAGGTGCTGCAGATGAGTACGTGCCTCACCGATGGAGGCGTTGCAGGTGAGTAACGTGCCTCAGCGATGGAGGCACTGCAGAAGAGTAACGTGCCTCACGATGGAGGTGCTGCAGAAGAGTAATGTGCCTCACCGATGGAGGGTACTGCAGGTGACTACACATGCCTCACCGATGGAGGCCCTGCAGGTGAGTAACGTGCCTCACCGATGGAGGCGCTGCAAAAGAGTAACGTGCCTCACCGATGGAGGTGCTGCAGGTGAGTAACGTGCCTGACCGATGGAGGTAGTGCAGGTGAGTAAGGACCCTCACCGATGGAGGCCCTGCAGGTGAGTAACGTGCCTCACCGATGGAGGTGCTGCAGGTGAGTAATGTGCCTCACCGCTCGAGGTGCTGCAGATGAGTAACGTGCCTCACCGATGGAGGCGTTGCAGGTGAGTAACGTGCCTCACCGATGGAGGCGTTGCAGGTGAGTAACGTGCCTCACCGATGGAGGCCCTGCAGGTGAGTAACGTGCCTCACCGATGGAGCTGCTGCAGCGTGAGTAACGTGCCTCACCGATGGAGGTAATGCATAAGAGTAACGTGCCTCACTGATGGAGGCGCTTGCAGAAGAGTAATGTGCCTCACCGATGGAGGTACTGCAGGTGAGTAACGTTCACTCACCGATGGAGGTACTGCAGGTGAGTAACATGCCTCACCGAGGAGGCCCTGCAGGTGAGTAACGTTGCCCCTCACCGATGGAGGCGCTGCCGAAGAGTAACGTGCCTCTCACCGATGGAGGTGCTGCAGCTGATAACAGTGCCTCACTGATGGAGGCACTGCAGAAGAGTAACGTGCCTCACCGATGGAGGTGCTGCAGCTGAGTAACGTGCCTCATGATGGACGGTAATGCATAAGAGTAACGTGCCTCACCGATGGAGGCACTGCAAAAGAGTAATGTGCCTCACCGATGGAGGTACTGCAGGTGAGTAACATTCCTCACCGATGAGGTACTGCAGGTGAGTAACGTTCCTCACCGATGCAGGTACTCAGGTGAGTAACATGCCTCACCGATGGAGGCCCGGCAGGTGAGTAACGTGCCTCACCGATGGAGGCGCTGCAGAAGAGTAACGTGCCTCACCGATGGAGGTGCTGCAGGTGAGTACGTGCCTGACCGATGGAGGTTAGTGCAGGTGAGTAAGGAGCCTCACCGATGGAGGCCCTGCAGGTGAGTAACGTGCCTCACCGATGGAGGTGCTGCAGGTGAGTAACGTGCCTCACCGATGGAGGCGCTGCAGGTGAGTAACGTGCCTCACCGATGGAGGTGCTGCAGCTGAGTAACGTGCCTAACTGATGGAGGCACTGCAGAAGAGTAACGTGCCTCACCGATGGAGGTGCTGCAGGTGAGTAACGTGCCTCACCGATGGAGGTAATGCATAAGAAACGTGCCTCACTGATGGAGGCGCTGCAGAAGAGTAACGTGCCTCACCGATGAGGTACTGCAGGTGAGTAACGTGCCTCACCGATGGAGCGCTGCAGGTGAGTAACGTGCCTGACCGATGGAGGTAGTGCAGGTGAGTAAGGTGCCTCACCGATGGAGGCCCTGCAGGTGAGTAACGTGCCTCACCGATGGAGGTGCTGCAGGTGAGTAACGTGCCTCACCGATGGAGGTGCTGCAGATGAGTAACGTGCCTCACCGATGGAGGCGTTGCAGGTGAGTAACGTGCCTCACCGATGGAGGCGTTGCAGGTGAGTAACGTGCCTCACCGATGGAGGCCCTGCAGGTGAGTAACGTGCCTCACCGATGGAGCTGCTGCAGTGAGTAACGTGCCTCACCGATGGAGGTAGTGCATAAGAGTAACGTGCCTCACTGATGGAGGCGCTGCAGAAGAGTAACGTGCCTCACCAATGGAGGTACTGCAGGTGAGTAACATTCCTCACCGATGGAGGTACTGCAGGGTGAGTAACGTTCCTCACCGATGCAGGTACTCAGGTGAGTAACATGCCTCACCGATGGAGGCCCGGCAGGTGAGTAACGTGCCTCACCGATGGAGGCGCTGCAGAAGAGTAACGTGCCTCACCGATGGAGGTGCTGCAGGTGAGTAACGTGCGTCACTGATGGAGGCACTGCAGAAGAGTAACGTGCCTCACCGATGGAGGTGCTGCAGGTGAGTAACGTGCCTCACCGATGGAGGCGCTGCAGGTGAGTAACGTGCCTCACCGATGGAGGTGCTGCAGCTGAGTAACATGCCTCACTGATGGAGGCACTGCAGAAGAGTAACGTGCCTCACCGATGGAGGTGCTGCAGGTGAGTAACGTGCCTCACCGATGGAGGTAATGCATAAGAAACGTGCCTCACTGATGGAGGCGCTGCAGAAGAGTAATGTGCCTCACCGATGGAGGTACTGCAGGTGAGTAACGTTCCTCACCGATGGAGGTACTGCAGGTGAGTAACATGCCTCACTGATGGAGGCCCTGCAGGTGAGTAACGTGCCTCACCGATGGAGGCGCTGCAGGTGAGTAACGTGCCTCACCAATGGAGGTACTGCAGATGAGTAACGAGCCTCACCGATGGAGGTGCTGCATAAGAGTAACGTGCCTCACCAATGGAGGTACTGCAGGTGAGTAACTTGCCTCACAATGGAGGTACTGCAGGTGAGTAACGTGCCTCACCGATGAGGCCCTGCAGGTGAGTAACGTGCCTCACCGATGGAGGTGCTGCAGATGAGTAACGTGCCTCACCGATGGAGGCGCTGCAGGTGAGTAACGTGCCTCACCAATGGAGGTACTGCAGATTAGTAACGTGCCTCACCGATGGAGGTGCTGCAAAGAGTAACGTGCCTCACCGATTGAGGTACTGCAGGTGAGTAACGTCCTCACCAATGGAGGTACTGCAGGTGAGTAACGTGCCTCACCGATGGAGGTACTGCAGGTGAGTAACGTGCCTCACCGATGGAGGGCTGCAGGTGAGTAACGTGCCTCACCGATAGGTGCTGCAGTGAGTAACGTGCCTCACCGATGGAGGCCTGCAGGTGAGTAACGTGCCTCACCGATGGAGGCCCTGCAGGTGAGTAACGTGCCTCACCGATGGAGGTAATGCATAAGATAACGTGCCTCACCGATGGAGGCGCTGCAGAAGAGTAATGTCCTCACCGATGGAGGTACTGCAGGTGAGTAACATGCCTCACCGATGGAGGTACTGCAGGTGAGTAACGTGCCTCACCGATGGAGGCCCGCAGGTGAGTAACGTGCCTCACCGATGGAGGTACTGCAGGTGAGTAACGTGCCTCACCGATGGAAGGTGCCAGGTGAGTAAGTGCCTCACTGATGGAGGCACTGCATAAGAGTAACGTGCCTCACCGATGGAGGCCCTGCAGGTGAGTAACGTGCCTCACCGATGGAGGCGCTGCAGGTGAGAGTAACGTGCCTCACCGATGGAGGTCTGCATAAGAGTAACGTGCCTCACCGATGGAGGTGCTGCAGAAGAGTAACGTGCCTCACCGATGGAGGTACTGCAGGTGAGTAACGTGCCTCACCGATGGAGGTGCTGCAGGTGAGTAACGTGCCTCACCGATGGAGGTAGTGCAGGTGAGTAACGTGCCTCACCGATGGAGGCGCTGCAGGTGAGTAACGTGCCTCACCGATGGAGGTGCTGCAGGTGAGTAACGTGCCTCACCGATGGAGGTGCTGCAGATGAGAACGTGCCTCACCGATGGAGGCGTTGCAGGTGAGTAACGTGCCTCACCGATGGAGGCGTTGCAGGTGAGTAACGTGCCTCACCGATGGAGGCCCTGCAGGGAGTAACGTGCCTCACCGATGGAGCTGCTGCAGGTGAAGTAACGTGCCTCACCGATGGAGGTAGTGCATAAGAGTAACGTGCCTCACTGATGGAGGCGCTGCAGAAGAGTAACGTGCCTCACCAATGGAGGTACTGCAGGTGAGTAACATTCCTCACCGAT
>NW_020867564.1:0-41289 GCF_003369695.1 Bos indicus x Bos taurus | reverse complement strand
TGCTTGACCGCTCGCTCCAGACGCTGCGGGCCTCACCTTCCGTGACGGCTCTCCACCACTGCCACCGCACTCGGTTGATAAATCACCTCCAGCCCAGGTCCGGGGGCCACCCATATTCCCCAGATGATGAGCTGTCAGTTTGGGGAGCGGGTTTCGGCCCAGAGGACAGGGAGCAGACCTGCGTCCCTCAGGCCGGCTCCACAGCCCGCAGGGACCTGGACTGGGCTCCGAGGTGAGGACACCATGAGAGTGGAGATGGGTACCAAAACTCAGGGATTCAACTCAGAGCGGGAGGTGCTGGAAGTGGGGTGGGGGGGGGGGTGGGGGGGGGCGGTGCTGTGGGGCTGCGAAGACCAGCTTGGCTCCCTGGCCGACGACAAAGGGGATGCCCTGCAGCTGGCTGACGAGTCAGTGGCGGCCATCCTGTGGCAACTGAGCGACCTGGACGTACTGGGCTTCAGCAGATACCTGTCCCTGGAAAGCTATGCGATCACTGATGAGACCTCCTTGTGGGCCGACCTCGAGGCGGGTCCCAGCGGTCGAGGCACGGTCCCCTAGAGTTGTGGGGCAGCGGTGCTGGCTGCGGCTGGCCCTCTCCAGGTCGGTGGGGCCGAGGCGGGCCGGGCCTGGGGGAACCCTAAGAGAGGCGCTAAGAGTACATTGAACGTGGCTGCGGATCACCAGCGGCCGCCCTCGGAAGGCCCGTTTGGGGCTGCTGTCTGACTCCGAGTCCTCTGATGAGTTCATTGAGAGAGAGCTGATGAGGGTGAGCATTTATCCCAAAGAAGGAGGCCAGGCCAAGCTCAACAGCCTCAAGGGTCCCAGGAACACGCCCAAACACTTGACTGTCTGGGGCAGGGAGAATCTGTTTCACTTGCCAGGGCCGTTCCTGTCCTCCGCTCTGCGAGGATTCACTTCGGTTGTGAAAAGGCAGGACAGGCAGGGCAATGCAGAGCTAAATGAACATCTCTCCACCTAAGAAAATGCAGAGCGAGCTCTGGGGGAAGGATGGCCACCCGCACAGCTATCAGGGAGTACCAGTAGCGGCAGCTACTGCAGCTGCCACTACAGACAGCCTGCCGCGGGTCGCTCCTAGGAGGAAGAGAGACCGGGAGAAGAAATCCCTCGGGGGCATCTCCAAACCTGCCCTGGGAGAACCTTCCCTTCCTGGGAGCAGTGAATCGCGGCCACTTCCCTGGAACCGGCCACCTTGCCCCAGTCTCTGGCATTCCGCTGCTTGGGAGGTCCAAGAGGCATACCTTGGTCCTTTGGGAACCAAAGAGTCCAAGCACACGGGCGCTGGTGCGAAATCTGTGGCCAAGAGGGCATGGGAGGGCCGTGTCAGTGATGGCGGTGGTGGGAGAAAACAACGACCCAAATAGAGACCCAGTAACAAAGGGCCAAGTGAGTAGGCCAGGCCCCTCCTCTCTCCCCACTCTTCCCCCTCTCACCCTCCCCAGGACATAATTCTTCACCCATGCTCCCTCTGTCCATCCCTCAGGGGTCATCATTGGGTGCCCTTGGTCAGTGGGTCATTAGGACGCCAGATTGGGGTCCTTTTACTAGGGACAAATGTTAAAGTAGCACTTGGGGTGTACTGGGCTGGGTTCTCCACCCTTGGCCTGTTTCAGTCTCTGCGAGTCTGGGACTAGAGAGGAAGGGAGGGCTGGTAGCTTAATTGTGTCAAGGGGGCCCCTTAAAAGCTTCATAGAGCTTCAGTGTTTAGATGAATCACTTTCCTGAATCCTACTTCCTAGCTGTTCCCCAAACCTCCTTTCAGGGGCCCGGGCTTTCTCAGTGCTGCACTGTTGTCCCCAGCTCAGCTCTGCCTGCTGGCCTGGGGCTGACTGATGGAGAAAGTGCTAAAGAGATCAGCCTTTCAATTCTCTTCCCATTCCCCTGCCTCAGCCCAGTCCCAAATCACACCTGCCCACACACACACAGACATAGACATATAAATGCACCGGTACACACATACATACATATATATATGCACACACATCATTAGTCCAGATTGGTGAAAAATCTTTCTTTTAGCTGCCCACTCACGGGGCATGGCCATCTTCTCCATGGGCACATCATGGAGAACCCAGCAGTGATGACCTCCACATCAGAGACCCCCAGGATCCAGGAAACTCAGAGCCCGTGGCCCTGAACCTGGGAGAAGTCATGCCCAGAGGACCTGAACCCTCAGATGAGTGTCCTGGGTTTTGATATGGGTGGAGGGGACCAGGGGTGAGGGCAGAAACCTCTCTCTCTCTCTCTCTCTCTCTCCTGGGGGCTCAGCCTTGCTCCTAGGCAGCTTCTTCCATGGGAAACAGGATGTCAACAGGGCTGGCCCCATCATCCTCTGTGTGGGATTTGTTTGGCAGAGGTGATCAGTGGCAGTGCCCCAACAGCTCCTCTGGCTGTAAACTTGCAGGTTAATAGCCTTTTCTGTGAAGTGCTGTTCACCCACATTGCTCTCCCAGGTGCTGGCTGTGGCTGCCGCTCTGAGAGGCTCGAACCCAGAACCACAGTCTTTGGGGACCACAGTGGTGAAAATGCTGCCCTTGGGGAACAGGGGAGGCAGGCCCATAGAGAAGAGGATTGGAGAAATGCTGCCCTTGGCAGAGCAGAGGAGGCCTGTTGCCAGCAGAGGGGGGTGCTACCTCACCTTGCGTTAGAGCCTGGTTGGCCCTTTCCACCTCACTGGGAGCCTGGGAAGCTGGATTGGGTGCCCTTTCCCTCTCAGGTGACCAGGAACCAACTGACCATTCCCCAAGACTGGAAAGGCAGCAGCCGCCACTGGGAATGCTGGACTGTCTTTGGGTAATGCTTCCTCTGGCTCCTGAAATGCACACCCAATCCTCATGGTGGAATCTGGATCCAAGTTCAACTGAAATGTGTGGGCCTCCCCCCTTGTCCCCATCCCACACCCGTCAGAAGGAGCCCACCTCCTTTCCACTGAAGAAAGTCTTTCCCTTGCCATTCTAGACATCTGGCTTTGGGATGCATGGCCCTGGGGAGAGGAGAAAAAGGAGGCGACAGGAGGGCAGTGTATACTAACCTTTTCTCTTCCTCCCATGTCTACTGGCCTAGTGTCTGGTGCTACAGAGAGAAATAGACGACCTTAAGGAGCAATACGGTATCAGGAACCAGGGACAGAGAGCAGCGGGTTCTTAGTGCAGAAGCGGGGTGGGCCCTTGGGGTGGGGTGGGCTGCAGGTGCTGAGGGCCTCGTAGGGATCAGCATTCCTGTGGGGAGGAGAACCTAGCAAGCGTGTCCCTGGAGTGTGCTGTGCATGATCAGCTGGGCGTGTGGACAAGTAGCAAAGTACTGTGTGGACTGCGCGCACACTCTGCCAGCCATTCGAGTCCTAGAGAGCTCCTCCTGATAGGACTTGTAGAGATGCCATGTTGATTTTTCCCTTTAACTGCTGCTTGGTGTGGCCTCTAAGGTTCTTGTTATTGCTTGTTTGCGAGACAATTTTTGAACTTGAGAGCTGCTGGCACATTTTGGTTCATTTTAGGAAATAGCTCCACATTTAACTCAGGTGGTGGGTGGTGATCAGGCCCAGAGCTCTTTGCACTGGGGCTAGTAGGGTGGGTTTCAGGTTGTAGGGCTAGGTGGTTCCCCACAGGAACAAGGGAACAGGCGTCTATATCATTCTGTCTGGAGCACGTTCTTATGCCTCTCCCTGTTGCTGCCGCCATGCAACGCCTGGCTGACAAGTTCCAGATGCTTTGAAGTGAGTGTTACACACACCATACTCCTTCCCACAGTCCTGGCTGTTGAGCAGGGCTGTGGGCTGGCCCTGGCTTGAGGCTCTTCCCTGACTCTGCTGTTTCACAGGTTGAGCCCAACATCTTTCTGCAAGAGGAGCAGATGTTACCTCCGAGGCTGGTGAGCTGTGGCCAAGCTTGTTGCCTCCTGTTCTGCCTCCACCAGGGCATCCTCTGCCCCTTGTTTTCCCCCTCTCTGCCCCAGTCTCACAGCAGTTTTTGATTAAAGGACTTCTCATATTCTGTGTTCTGTCCTCTCTCTGGGGGGTAGGGGTTGGGGGAGTGCGGCAAGGCCTGGTGGGGAGCCACTCCATATCAGAGCCTGTTCCAGAACAGTACCTCTGGCATCCTGTGGTGGGGACTCTGGGTCAGCCTCTGCTACCATCCAGGCCATCAGGGCAGCGGAGTGGTCCTGGTCTGGGTTCACTGAGGGCGTTGTCTGGCCACATTGGCACATCCTCCCATTCCCCTGAGGCCCTCTTCTTGTTCTCTAAACACCCTCCTCTGGGATTTGCTGGTTCCCATCCATCGCTGACATTCTGCCTCCCCGTGGGAAGGAACTCATGACCCCCTTACAGAGCTCCAACCCATCCTCCTTCCTGCACTAGATTCATTGTCCTACTTACCCTGACCGCTCTCCTTTCCTGTTGGAGCACCCTCGATCCCTCCCTGACTTGCCATTGGTGACCTTGCCTGCACGTGTAGTTCAGCAGATGGAAACAGGCACAGGTGCGCTCATCTCTCCCTTCCCGGGCTCTGCCCTCTCATTGGAGTCCCTACTGCCTGTACTGCCCTCCCCCCACCCCCACCCCAGTCCCACCTTGCACGCTGGAACCTGCACACAATGCTCCTCTCCTCTTTAGCCCTCACCCCTGAGACTCAGGCACCAATAGTTTCTCTTCTCCTTCTTTGGATTCAATAAAGGGCTTAGGATGAAGCCTGGACCCAGTGAGCTGGGGAGCAGGAGGGAAGGTACAGGGAGCACAGGAGATAGGCTAGTCTCTGGGCTGGAGGTCAGGAGATGCATCTGTTTGGTGCCAACCTGGGTCAGAGTGCACCCTGGCAGCTAGAGATGGATGGTGCAGTCCTTTGTGTTTTCACATCCTTCCTGCCCTAGCCAGCTGACCACCCTCACCTCCAGCCTGAGCCTCTCTATACCCTTGAGTGCAAATGGGCCCATCATGCTCTATGGCAAGTGTGGTTAGTAGGTCTCTGTTCTTGCAAGGTCCCCGTCAAATACTGCTCCACCAGACCCATGACACAGAACTTCCAACAAAGGATATTTCCCAGAGTATCCCAGCTCAGTATCCCAGACTACCTCTTTAGGGCACATGACAATGAGTCTGAACTCTCTGTTCAATTTCTCCCTCACTGAAGTTTGGGGAGCACTTCCTTTCCGTCAGCCAGCACTCCAAGACTGTGCCAGCCTGAGACTCAGAGAGAAAGATCTGTGTTTGAGTGAATTGAGGGTAGGTTCTGCCTGACACCATTCCTGAAAGACCAGGGTTTTATTACACAAAAGGGGGCATGATGGTGGGTAGCACATTCAAAGTTGGTACCTGGACATCTCTCTGTGTGAATAAAAGTCAGCAAAGTTAATGCCCTTGAGACAGAAGGATGTGATTCAGGGAGTAAAGAAAGTAGAGAGCGGTCCAGGTTCTGTAAAGCATTGAGTGAGCCGAAGCAAGGGTTGGATCCCCATCATTCAAGGGGTGGCGTCACATTCCCAAAATGTAGGAGGGGAATGATGCAGGAGGCACCAAACCTCAGGACAGGGTGTTGGGAATCTCAAAGTGCTGGAGTCGCTGGAGGAGGCTCTGGATCTTACCTTGCCATTCTATGATATCTGTCAACTACTGAGGGTGTGGATGAATGAAAATGGGAAGAGTGGCTCTGGAGAGTACCAGGGATACTGCTGCTCATCTTAGAAACAGGGAACCGCCCAACATGAGTTACCTGAGGGAGGGGCAAGATGGGTGCCATGAGGAAGCGAAGTTAGGAGTGACTGCACCTGGGCAATGGGGAGCGCTTCCCCCATATTCCTACGTTGATTCCCTTCCAGGCCTCTTGGCAGGAGGTCAGGTGGACAGACTACATGTGGGTTGGAACAGTCAGAGATCCCAGGGTCAGAGTAGAACATTGGTGGAACTTCCTCCTTCTAATCAGACGCACCCCCCCACCCCGGACCAATTGGCCTTGATCACTTAGATTACAGCTGTGACCCTGACCCTGATCCAGTGGTTATTGCCTGGTGGTGTAGCACATCTCGCTGTTGTTGAGTGAGTAAAATTGGCAGAGGCCTTCCAGCTGAGCTTTCTGCCCACCGAGACATGTAGGTAACTTGTGCCCAGGGAGAAGTCCAGCACCAGCATCAGCACCACCCTTGGGCAGAGAGGGGCCTGGGACTGTGGTCACCAGGGTGAGGAAGTGGAGAAGCTCATGGAAGGGGAGGTGGGAGGGCATGAGCACAACCCCTCATTCACTTTTTACCAGGCTCCCTTCCCTCCTCTGAGCCCACAGTTCAGACCAACTACCTCACTATGATGTTGCTGGAAACATATACATCACAGGCCGTGGCTCAGCCCCAAGCCATCCACTTCCAGCAGGAAATCTGTGGCAGGGCCTGAGGCATAGGCTAAAGAAATACATCTGTGCCCCAGAGGGTAGGAGGAAGGCCAAAGCCCAGCCTCATTCAGTGCACCCCTGTCGCCTTTCCCCCTCATGCCCGTTCTCCAGCCTGGGAGACAGCGGCAGCTGCCTTGGAGAGCCCTAGGCCCCATCCTGCCTGGTTCTGCTGCCTGTCAAACTCTTGGCAAGATGCTCCCTCCCTATCACGCCCCCACCCCACCAGCACCAGCCCCAGGTCTAGCGCTTTCTCTAGACTCTTGAGGGAGACTGGCACAAACAAAGAATTTAGAGTAGGCGAGCCCTGAAGAGAGCGCTGGCTGCAGTGGGCACAGTAACCGTGCCCCCAAATGTCAAGAGTCCTGATCCTTGCAGTTGGCTTATATGTTCCTTTGCATGATAGCAGTGGGTTAAGCTTGCAGATGCAATAAAGGCTGCTACTCAGCTGACTTTAAGTGAGGAGACTCTCACCTGCAATTGGCAGGTCCGGCCGGGCACTTCGGGGCTGCAGGGGTTGCCATTGGACTGTCCCTGTGTGACCCAGGGAGCAGCGTCTGAATGACTAGTGTGCTTGTTGTACCCGTGCTTGTGCAATGCTGACGTCCTGGTAAGTACCTCTCAGACGCAGATGGAGGACTTTTACAAAGAAGATGCACTTTCTTTTAAAAGATTTACCATTTCTAGTTCATACAACAACCCTTGCAAACATAGAAGAGAAATTGCATTGAATTAAATATGAGTTAAACAGACAATGCATATACACATTATGGAGAGTGTAAGCCTTCAGTCTGACGAATAGGTAGGTAACAATCAACCCATGTCACTACACTCAGGTGCCATGTACATTGCACATCCAGGAGTCACCTACATATCCTTTTCCCTCACAGAATCCTCAAGGATAGGTCTACCTACTGCCTATTCCATTTACTTCACATTCTTGAGGGGGCCAAACTATATATGGAGAAAACAGATTGAGTGTTGCCTGCATCTGGGGATTGACATAAGGGGTTACACTACGAAAACCCAGAAGCGATTTTGCAGGTGATGAAAAAGTTTTTCGTTTCAATTGTGGTGGTGGTACCATAAGAGGATGTGCTTAGAGTGGCTCAGAGACCTTGTAAGTAAATTGTATCTTAATAATTCCATATTATTGAGATACTAATACCCTTTTTCAACAGCACATGAGACACTTTTACACATGGTCATCACCAAATGGTCAATACCAAAATCAAATTGATTACAGTCTTTGTAACTGAAGATGGAGAACCTGTATATAGTCAGAAAAAACAAGACCTGGAGTTGACTGTGGCTTGGATCATCAGATTCACATAGCAAAATTCAGGCTTAACCTAAAAATGTGGTGAAAACTTCTAGACCAGTCAGGTATGACTTAGTCAAATCCACTATGATAATGCAGCAGAGGTGACAAACAGATTCAAGGGATTAGAACTTGTAAACAGTGTGTCTGAAGAACGATGGACTGAGGTCTGTTATACTGTACAGGAGGCTGTGAACAAAACCATCAAAATGAGAAAGAAAAGCAAGAAGGCAAAGTGGTAGGAGGCCTTACAAATAGCTAAAGAAAGAAGAGAAGCAAAGATCAAGGGAGAAAGGGACAGGTATACCAAACTAAACGCAGATTCCCAAAGAACAGCACGGAGAGACAAGAAGGCCTTCTTCGATGAACAGTGTATAAAACTAGAAGAAACAACAGAAGAGGAAATGCTAGAGATCTCTTCAGGAAAACTGGAGATATCAAGGGAATATTTTTCCCAAAGATGGGCACAATAAAGGACAGAAACGGAAGAGACCTAGTAGATGCTGAAAAGATCAAGAAGATATGGAAAGAATATACAGAAGAACTGTCCAAAAAAGATCTTAATGTACTGGATTACTGCGATGGTGTGGTCACCACCCAGAGCCACCTGTTCTGGAGAGTGAAGTCCAGTGGGCCTTAGGAAGCACTGTTCTTAATAAAGCTAGTGGATGCGACGGAATTCCAGTAGAACTTCTCAAAACCCTAAAGGATGATGCCATCAAAGTGTTGCATCCAATATGTTAGCAAACCTGGAAGATCTACCAGTGGCCACAAGACTGGAAAAAGTCAATCCACATCCCAATTCCCAAAAAGAGTAGTACCAACGAATGTGCTAACCATTGGACAATTGCACTCGTCTGCCATGCCTAGAGCCAGACATCCTGGAATGTGAAGTCAAGTGGGCCTTAGAAAGCATCACTACGAACAAAGCCAGTGGAGGTGATGGAATTCCAGTTGAGCTATTTCAAATCCTGAAAGATGATGCTGTGAAAGTGCTGCACTCAATATGCCAGCAAATTTGGAAAACTCAGCAGTGGCCACAGGACTGGAAAAGGTCCGTTTTCATTCCAATCCCAAAGAAAGGCAATGCCAAAGAATGCTCAAACTACTGCACAATTGCACTCATCTCATACGCTAGTAAAGTAATGCTCAAAATTCTCCAAGCCAGGCTTCAGCAATACGTGAACTGTGAACTTCTGGATGTTCAAGCTGGTTTTAGAAAAGGCAGAGGAACCAGAGATCAAATTGCCATCATCAGCTGGATCATGGAAAAAGCAAGAGAGTTCCAGAAAAACATCCATTTATGCTTTATTGACTACGCCAAAGCCTTTGACTGTGTGGATCACAATAAACTGTGGAAAATTCTTCAAGAGATGGGAATACCAGACCACCTGACCTGCCTCTTGAGAAACCTGTATGCAGGTCAGGAAGCAACAGTTAGAACTGGACATGGAACAACAGACTGGTTCCAAATAGGAAAAGGAGTACCTCAAGGCTGTATATTGTCACCCTGCTTATTTAACTTATATGCAGAGTACATCATGAGAAATGCTGGGCTGGAAGAAGCACAAGCTGGAATCAAGATTGCCGGGAGAAATATCAATCACCTCAGATATGCAGATGACACCACCATTATGGCAGAAAGTGAAGAGGAACTAAAAAGCCTCTTGATGAAAGTGAAAGAGGAGAGTGAAAAAGTTGGCTTAAAGCTCAACATTCAGAAAACAAAGATCATGGCATCTGGTCCCATCACTTCATGGCAAATAGATGAGGAAACAGTGGAAACAGTGTCAGACTTTATTTTTTTGGGCTCCAAAATCACTGCAGATGGTGACTGCAGCCATGAAATTAAAAGACACTTACTCCGTGGAAGGAGAGTTATGACCAACCTACATAGCATATTGAAAAGCAGAGACATTACTTTGCCAACAAAGATCCGTCTAGTCAAGGCTATGGTTTTTCCAGTGGTCGTGTATGGATGTGAGAGTTGGACTGTGAAGAAAGCTGAGCACCGAACAATTGATGCTTTTGAACTGTGGTGTTGGAGAAGACTCTTGGGAGTCCCTTGGACTGCAAGGAGATCCAACCAGTCCATTCTGAAGGAGATCAGCCCTGGGATTTCTTTGGAAGGAATGATGCTAAAGCTGAAACTCCAGTACTTTGGCCACCTCATGCAAAGAGTTGACTCATTGGAAAAGACTCTGATGCTGGGAGGGATTGGGGGCAGGAGGAGAAGGGGACGGCAGAGGATGAGATGGCTGGATGGCATCACTGACTCGATGGACTTGAGTCTGAGTGAACTCCGGGAGTTGGTGATGGAGAGGGAGGCCTGGCGTGCTGCGATTCATGGGGTTGCAAAGAGTCGGACATGACTGAGCAACTGAACTGAACTGAACTGAACTGCCATGCTAGTAAGGAAATGCTTAAAATCTTGCATGCTAGCCTTCAGCATTATGTGAACCAAGAACATCCAGATGTCCAGGTTGGGTTTAGAAAAGGAAGAGCAACCAGAGATCAAACTGCCAACATTCGCTGGATCATAGGGAAACCAAGGGAATTCCAGGAAACCATCTACCTCTGTTTCATCAACTACGCAAAGCCTTTGTCTGTGTGTGTCATAATAAGCTGTGGAAAGCTCTTAAAGAGATGGGACTACAAGACCATCTTACCTGTCTCCTGAGACACCTGTATGTGGGTCAAGAAGAAACACACACTGTATGGAACAACTGACTGGTTCAGGACTGAGAAAGGCGTACGACAGGGCTGTCTGCTGTCACCCTGTTTGTTTACTCTATACGCTGAGCACATCATGAGAAATGCCAGGCTGGATGATTTACAAGCTGGAATCAAGATAGGCAGGAGAAACCTCAACAACCTCAGATATGCAGATGATACCACTCTAATGGCAGAAAGGGAAGAGGAACTAAAGAGCCTCTTGATGAGGGTGAAGGAGGAGAGTGGGGAAAGCCGGCTTAAAACTAAATATTGAAAAAAAAATGATCACGGTATCCCACCCCATTACTTCATGGCAAATAGAGGGGGGAAGGTGGAAATGGTGATAGATTTCCTCTTCTTCGGCTCTAAAATCACTGTGGATGGTCACTGAAGCCATGAAGTCAGAAGACGTTTGCTTCTTGGCAGGAAAGCTATGACAAACCTAGACGGTGTGTTGAAAATCAGAGACATTACTCTGCTGACAAAGATCCATATAGTCAAGGCTATGGTCTTCCCAGTGGGCATGTACGGTTGTGAGAGCTGGAGCGTAAAGAAGGCGGAGCACCAAAGAATTGATGCCTTTGAACTGTGGTGCTGGAGAAGACTCCTGAGAGTCCCTTGGACAGCAAGGAAATCAAACCAGCCAATCTTAAGGGGAATCAACTCTGAATCCTCATTGGGAAGGACTGATGCTGAGCTGAAAGTCCAGTATTTTGGTCATCTGATGCGAACAGCTGACTCATTGGAAAAGTCCCTGATGGTGGGAAAGACTGAGGACAGAAGGAGAAGAGGGCGTCAGAGGGTGGGATGGCTGGATGGCATCACCCATGCAATGGACATGAACTTAGGCAAACTTCGGGAGATGGTGAGGGACACGGAGGCCTGGCAAGCTGAAGCCCACGGGGTCACCAAGAGTCAGACACGACTGGGCGACTGAACAACAACAACAAACCCATATTATTAAACAATGGTGAAAAGTAGAAATCAGCTGCAGAAAAAAAAACAACTGTAGGAAAAAAACAAAAATGTGGAGGCTAAGTCACTGAAGAAATCAAAGAGTAAATCATAATATACCTATAGAGTAATGAAAGGGAAAACACAAAGCCTGTGGGATGCAGCAAAAGCAGTTAAGAGAGAATTTTATAGCAATACAATCTCACCTCAGGAAACAAGAAAAACCTCAAATAAACAACCTAATCTTACACCTAAAGCAATGAGAGAAAAAAGAACAAATAAAATGGAAAGTTAACAGAAGGGAAGAAATCAAAGATCAGAGCAGAGATGTATGTAATAGAGATTAAGAAAGCAATAGATGAAGTCAATGAAACTACTTTGGCCACCTGATGTGAAGAATTGACTCATTGGAAAAGACCATGATGCTGGGAAAGATTGAAGGTGAGAGGAGAAGGGGATGGCAGAGGATGAGACGATTGGAGAACATCACTGATGCGACGGACGTGAGTTTGAGTAAGCTCCAGGAGTTGGTGATGGACAGGGAAAGCTGGCGTGCTGTAGTCCATGGGGTTGCAAATAGCCGGACACAACTGAGTGACTGAACTGAAGTGAATAAAACTAAAAGCTGGTTCTTTGAGAGGATAAGCAAAAGTGATAGACCTTTTGCCAGACCCATCAAGAATAAAAGGGAGAGGGTTAAACTCAATAAAATTAGACATGGAGAAGTAAGTTGCAACTGACATCACAGAAATGCACTGGATTGTAAGAGAATACAGGAAGCAAGTATATGCCAGTGAAATGCACAACTTAGAAGAAATGGACCAATTATTAGAGTGGTACAATTTTCCAAGTATGAACCAGGAAGAAATAGAAAATACAAAGAAACACATCATATGTACTGAAATTGAAACTCTGACTTAAAATTTTCCAGAAAACAGAAGGCCAGGACCACATGACTTCAGAGGCAAATTCCATCAGGCATTTAGTGAAGAGTCAATACCCATCCTTCTGAAACTATTCCAAAAACTTGCAGAGGAAAGAACACTCCCCAAACTCATCCTATGAGGCCACAGTCATCCTGATACCAAAAGCAGACAAATATACCACCAAAAGAGAAAGTTACAGGGCAATATCAATGATGAACATAGGCACAAAATTCTCAACAAAACAGTAGCAAACCAAATCCAGCAATACATTAGAAGGACCACACAACATGATCAAGTGGGATTCATCCAAGTGATGCAAGAATTTTTCAATAGCCACAAATCCATAGATCTCAATAGATGCAGAGAAAGCTTTAGAAAAAAGTCCGACATCCATTTGTGATAAAACTCTCCAGAAAGTGGGCATAGAGGGACCCTATCTGAACATAAAAAAGGCCACATTTGACAAACCTACCGATAACATCATACTCAATGGTAAAAAGAAGACAGCGTTTCTTCTAAGATCAGGAAGAAGAGAAGGATGGCCACTCTCGCCACTTTTATTCAATATAGTCACGGAAGTTCTAACCACAGCAATCAGAGAAGAAAAAGAAATAAAAGAATCCAAGTTGGAAAAGAAATAAAGCTGTCACTGCTTGCAGTTTGCAGGATACTGTGCATAGAAAATCCTAAAGATGCTGCCAGAAAACTATTAAGAGCTCATCAATGAATTCAGTAAAACTGCAGGATACAAAATGAATGCACGGAAAATTCTTGCATTTTCACATGCTAACAATGAAATTTCAGAAAGAGAGACTAAATAGACAATCCCATTTATCATCACATCAAAAAGAATAAAATGCCAAGGAATAAACCTAAGGAGACAAAAGAGCTGTACTCACAAATCTATAAGATGCATGCACCCCAATGTTGATTGCAGCACTATTTACAACTGCCAAGACATGGTAGCTACCTAAATATCCATCAACAGAGGAATGGATAAAGAATATGTGGTACATATATACAGTGGAATATTACTTAACCATAAAGAGAATGAAATAATGCCACTTGCAGCAACATGGATGGACATAGTGATTGCCATACTGAGTGAAGAAAGTCAGAAAGAGAAAGACAAATGTCCCTTACATGTGGAACCTAAAAAATTGTACAAATGAACTTATTAACAAAATGGAAACAGACTTTGAAAACTTATGATTACCAAAACGGAAAGGCAGAGGTAGGGAAGGGATAAAGATCCTAATCTATAACATCCTAACGAGAGCTGTTGAAGATGACGTAAACAGATGGAAAGAAATATCATATTCTTGTGAGGCCAAGCATTAACAACTAGCCTCTGCTTTACATTTCCTAAGGAAGGAGGCAAGTGGGCTTGAGTCCAGATGTTTACAATCAGCCTCCGGCTTGCACTTTGAAATAGAATAAGAGTAACAGGGTAAATAGTCAAGCTTTGTCTCCTGAGGACACTTTAAGATAACAGCTCTGGCAGAGACAGAGGAGCTCTCTGTTTGAGTAAAAGATCAAGAGGTCACATATGTCCCATTCTCAGGGCAGGAGAGACACTGCACATGGGCAGAAAGGCTCCTTGGGGGTCAAAAACAAAGGGGCCCCACCCCATAACATGTGATGCAACATCTGATGCAACCTGATGCGAAGAGCCGATTCATTGGGAAAGACCCTGATGCTGGGAAAGAGAGAAGGCAGGAGGAGAAGGGGACGACAGAGGATCAGATGTTTGGATGCATCAAGTCAGTGATGCCTCACTGACTCAATGGACATGAGTTTGAGCAACCTCTGGAAAACGATGAAGGACAGCGAAGCCTGGCATGCTGCAGTTCATGGGTGGCAAAGAGTGGGAAACGACTGAGCTACTAAACAACAATAATTTCTATTGCATATAATCCTGCAAGCCTAAAACATACTTCTCTCCCCACTATGCATCAGTATCAAATGAATAAGCATAGCCTTCTGCTGACGTAGGTAGGGCTAGTTCCTACATTGCTGGCTATGGGGTCCTAGGTGTCCCAAAGTTCATCTTGTCCTGCTGGTGAGTGTGGCTGTTTCTGGGGGCAGCTGGCTGACATGCCAAGGTATCTTGAGGCTGGTTTGTCCTGCCATTGACTGAGTTTGGGGCCCAGGGTGTCCTGGGGTAGTGCCAGCTCACTGGTGGGTGGAACTCTGTTTCTGTTCCTGGGTCTCTAGCTGCAGGGCCCTGGGGGTCCCAGAGCTGGTTTCAGTCCACTGTTGGGTGGGGCCAGTTCCTGACATGGCTGGCTGTGGGGTCCTAGATGTCCCAAAGGGGGCTTCCACACACTGCAGTGTGGGGCCAGATTCCAGAGCTGCTGGCTGAGAGCTCCAAAGTGTCCCAGACCTGGTGTCTACTTGCCAGTACACTGTGCTGGGACTCAGTGGCTCTTGGGGCTGGTGTGGGCCTGCTGGTGGGTGACCTATTACCTGGTATGGCAGGCTGCAGGGCTGGAGTTACTCCGGTTGCTGTTGTCTGCCTGCTGGTGTGTGGAGCTGGTTCTTGGGTTCTCTGGCTTCAGGGCCCTGGAGGAGTCCAGGAGTTGGTGTTTTGGGCCATGGGTGGCTGGGGCTGGGTCCAGGGCATACTAGGGCTGGTGCCTACCCACTGATGGGTAAAACTGGTCCTGGGGCTAGCGATGACCTGCTGTGGGCAGGAACTAGGTCCCAGGCTCTGACTGCAGGACCCTGGAGTCCTGGGCTTAGTGCCTTCTCATTGGTGTATAGGGCCAGTGTGGTGTGTCGGGGCCTCTGATTGACAGGTCCAGCTCCAGGGAGTCTTAAGGCAGCAGGCTTGCTTGTGGGTGGGGCTGCGTCTCTGCCTGGCTAGTAGCTTGTCCTGTCCTAGTATTACTGCCTACAGGCTGATGGGCAGGTCTGGGCACTGGTGCTGGTGAGCTGCAGGGAGGATTCCAAAATGGCACTTGCCAGCACCGGTGTCCACGTGGTCGATGGAGCTCCGCAAAGTGGCTGTGTCCCCAGGGTGAGTCCAGCTGCCTCTTGCCTCTCTGGGAGGCTCTCAAGATCAGCAGCTGCCTCTGACCCCGGCTGCTTTCAAATTATTGCTTCAGCCCAGGGTCCTGGAGCATGTGAGATTTTGTATGCCCCCTTTAAGAGTGGAATCTGCTTCCCACGGCCCTCTGGCTCTCCCCAAATTAAGCCCTGCTGGCTTCAAATCCAAAAGTTCTGGGAGATCCTCTTCATGTGAATAAATACAATTTCATCAGCAAAAATATACAAACTACCACTGCACAGAATAGGCATGAATCTTACAAATTTAACATTGATTAAAAACCAAGAAGCAACACAGATATATTTAACAATTCCATTCATATAACTGTAAGTAGCTGTCAACACTAACACATAACATTATATATATATATATATATATATATATACACACACACACACACACATATAGTATACAATTTTTGAGGAAAAGGATAGAAAGGATGGCATATAAGTAAGAGTGTGCCTGTTCTCCTTGAAGAAGGAGCGGGTCTAAGATAAGACAGGGAAACTTCAGGAGTGTTGGGGAAGCCGACACTATCCCCTTCTGTGACTTGGGGGTATACACTTGATAATCAGTTATTAAACTCCACGTATATATTGTGACTTTTTCTCTATCTATGTTACGTTTCAGTATAATTGGAGAAAAATATAATGCTTAGGGAAATAACATCCCAGTATAAGCATATTGTAATTATGTTCTAATCAGAAGTAGAACCAAAGTTACTTTCTTTGTTTATAACATATCTAATTGAGTTTAGTAATCTTATTTCATCTACATTAATAGCTATATTTTTGAGAACTCATTCCTTTGTAATGAAAAATAATAAAGTGAAGCTCACATAATTATAATATCAATTTCAATTTTTAATAAATATTCCATATTTGGGTAGTACATTTTCACTCAGAATTTAATTGTGAAATTGTGCTGAAACCCACAGAAGTGATGTATTTGGATACAATTTCTCAGAGACTTCTCCCCTCCCCATTCACTTCCTCTCAGAGGTGGAGCACCAAGAACCTGAGCAAAAGAAATGAAGGCCAAAAATCCGGAGCGATGTCCCTGCATTGTAATACACCGACTTGACCAGGAGAGGGCAGTATCGTCTAAGGCTGTTTGTTGGGAAGGGCCAGATGCCATGGCTTGGAGTTCCTCCTGATCTTTGTGATTAGTCTGTTAACCCCTGAGACTGAAGAGCTTATTTGTGCCAATATGGTGGTGATGGTGATGGTGCTGGTGGTTGGATGCGCTGCATCTCCCTTGCCTGTTTGACACTTCCATCTCAACACCAGCCTTCACCTCTCCTCCCCGCAGCAGCAGCTCTTTTCTTCCTCTTTCTCCTCAGACAGAAACTGAGACCATTGATGTGCTAGACTGGGTGTGCTCCCACCTTCCACTGGCACAGAAGCAGTAAGTGGGTATGCACAGCCCTTCAAGCCCTTCCCTTGTTCTTTGTAGGGAGCAAAGCTGAAAGAGTTTTCCTGAAATGTTAGCCTCCACCCCGCAGTGAGTGCCCCTGCTTTTGTTTCTAGTCTTGTGGCCCAAGTGAAGGCTCCACACTGGTTCGTGGCATTGATAGGGTCAATAGGAAGAATGTCCTGTTTTTTAAATGCTCATTGATTGATGAAATGAAACAAGAGTCATTTTCTGGGGCCACCCCTCTGCCTAAAGATAACATAACTTTTCCCATTATAAATACTGTTCCATCTTCTAACCTTGTTGTTCAGAATTCCAGCTATTAAAATTTGCCTCCCTTTTTAAGGATGGACCTGAAACAGAAATTGAGGAAACATTTCTGTTGAGACTTTACCTTAAATGACTGAGCGTGTAAAGGGTCTTCTCGTGCTTATTTGGGATTTTTCATCTCTTTAAACTACATGTGCTTTATTGCTAATTCTTGGACACCATCAGAAGACATTTTGAAAAAAAATTGTTTTGCCCATGATTCTAGGACCATTCTAAAGGAGATCGGTCCTGGGTGTTCTTTGGAAGGACTGATGCTAAAGCTGAAACTCCAATACTTTGGCCACCTCATGCGAAGAGTTGACTCGTTGGAAAAGACTCTGATGCTCGGAGGGATTGGGGGCAGGAGGAGAAGGGGACGACAGAGGATGAGATGGCTGGATGGCATCACCAACTCGATGGACATGAGTTTGGGTGAGCTCCGGGAGTTGGGGATGGACAGGGAGGCCTGGCGCGGTGCAGTTCATGGGGTCGCAAAGAGTCGGACACGACTGAGCGACTGAACTGAACTGAACTAGGACCCAAATGCCTCAGCTGATTTTTCCCGCATGGTTCCTGCCCCAGAATCACAGATGTACAGAATACTAGAGCTAGATAATCTCATGTAGAAATCTAACAGGTCTACTCCTGAGGGGTGTACAAATGAGGAATCTGAGAGTAGAGGGACAGTGCCATGTCCAGGCCAGCAGGCAGTTCAACTCTACCTGTTCAGTCCCCACTTTGCTGTTCGTTAGGACAGAAGCACCTGCATCGCCTCACACTCAGAACTCTCGTGGATGTATGTTGAAGCTGGTGCAGCTTCTTCCCAACCTCCTGACTAATTTGAAACAATGAAATCGGTCCCATTTACTGTCAGTTATAGCTAGAGCCTTGTTCACTCACTTGAGCATCCCAGGTGAAGCACTCCCCTTCACTGCATCCACAGAATCTCTAGTGTTTTGGGGTCACCTTGGATTGCTGACCTAACAGCCCTAACATAAGGCAGAGTAAGGTAGGGCAAGCACTTGATGAGGAATCAGGAGACCTACCTCTCTCCTAACCTGACGAAAAGCACTTTCCCTTTCTGAACCTCTTGTTTCTCCATCGGGAAAAGAGGAAGGTGACCTAGAACAGTGGCTCTCAACCTGGATTCCAAGAACTTCCTGAAATTGTGTGCAGAGTTGTGGGAGGTAATGTATACAGTCTTCTTGGGAGGGTGTATAGAGCTTTCAATAGATTCTCAAAGGAGTCCTATTATGGGCTGAATTGTGTGGCCCTCAAATGCCTATCTTAAAGCCCTAACCCTCAATGTGACTGAATTTGGAGATGGAGCCTTTAGAGAGGTAATTAGGGTTAACTGAGGGAGCTGGTAAAGAATCTGCCTGCAATATAGGTTTTGATTCCCGTGTCGGGAAGTACCCCTGCAGAAGGGATACGCTACCCAATCTAGTATTCTTGGGCTTCCCTGGTGGCTAGACAGTAACGAACCCACCTGCAATGTGGCACACCTGAGTTCCATCCCTGTGTTGGGAAGTTCCCCTGGAGGAGGGCATGGCAACCCACTCCAGGATTCTTGCCTGGAGAATTCCCATGGAGAGAGGAGCCTGGTGTGCCACAGTTCATGGGGTCACCAAGAGTCGGACACAACTGAGTGACCAAGCACAACACATACAGAGGTGTAAGAGTGGGGCCCTAATCCCAAAGGATCTGACATCCTTATAAGAGGAGGAGTTACCAGACCTCTCGCTCGCGGTCTCTCTCTGTCTCCATACACACACACAGGAAATGTCATGTGAGGAAACAGAGGGAAGGTGGCCAACTGCAATACAAGAGGAGTGCCTACACCAGGAGTTGAACTCGCTGGCACCTTGATCTTGGACTTCTAGTTTCCCGAACTATGAGAAACTAAATGTCTTTTGTTTAAGCCATCCAGCCTGTGGTATTTGGTTTTGGCAACTCGAACAGACTAACACAGGGCCCATAACCGAAAAAAAAAAAAAAAGCTTCAGAGCCATTGCACCCACTGGTTGCCAGAAACCCATCCTGGACGTTCATGTTTCAATACAACGTTTTTAGGCACTTGCAGATTTCTTGAGCTCTTGCTTAGAACAGTGCAGTATATCTTTTATTGCAACATGCTTCCTTTTCGAACAGTTGTATAACACAGATTTGTATCTATATAAACCCAAAGACCAGAGTTTAAATCCTGATTCCACCACCTACTAGATGTTTGACTTTGGACAAGTTATCACATGTTTGTGCCTTGTATATAAAATAGGGATAAGATTAGTGTCTACCTCACATGGCTGTTGTGAGAATTAAATGACATAATGCATGTAGAGGGCCTAGCACGTAGTAAAGTTTCAACAGATATTAGTAGCTTTTGTGATGAAAATGTAAGTAGCAGTCAGAGTTTTTTGCCCTTATAAACAACACTGTTGTGAGCAAACTTCTTTATACACAAAGAATTTTTTTAAATACTTACCTAGATTAACTAAGAGAAAAAGACTAAAATAACTAAAATCATAAATAAAAGAGGGGATATTACAATCAATGTGACAATAACAAACAGGATTACACAAGAAGATTATGGACAATTGTGGCAAGAAATTGGACAACCTAGAAGAAATGAATAAATTCCTAGAAACACACAGTCTACCAGAACTGAATCAAGGAGACACAGAAAACCCGATAGACCAATAATGAGATTGAATTGGTAATGACAAACCTCTCCCCCCACACACACAAAATCAGGAACTGATAGCTTCACTGGAGAATTCCACCAAACATTTAAAGAATTAATACCAATCTTTCTCAAATGCTTCCAAAAAATTGAAGAAGAGGGAACACTTCCAAACTCATTTTATGAGGCCAGCATTATCCTGATATCAAAGGCACCAAAAGAAAAGAACACTACAGGCCACTTTCCCGGACAAATGCAGATGCAAAAATCCTCAACAGAATACTAGCAAAACAATTCAATGGCACATTAGAAGGACTATGTGCCATGGTCAAAAGGGATTTATCCCTTGGTTGCATATAAAAGTCAATCAATGTAATAAAACACATTAACAGAATGAAGGACAAAAATCACATGAACATCTCTATAGATGCATAAAAAATTCATCACTCCATGAGAAAAAACAGTCAAAGAACTAGGAGTAGAAAGAAATTACCTCAACATAATAAAGGCCACAACTAACATCATACTCAGTGGTGAAAAACTGAAATCTCTTCTTCTAAGATAAGGAACAAGGCAAGGAAGCCTGCTCTCACCATTATGTTAGTATTCAACAACTGGAAGTCATAGCCAGAGCTGTTAGGAAAGCAAAAGAAATAAAAGGCATCCAAATCAGAAGGAAGTAAAATTAGCTCTATTGAAGAGAGCGTGATTTTGTACATGCAAAACTCAAAAGATTACATGCGCCCACACACACACATGCACACAACTGGTAGAACTAATAAACAAATTCAACAAAGTTGTAGGACACAAAATCCAAAAGCAAAATTCAGTTGTATTACTATACACTAACAAAGAACAATTTGAAAAGGAAATTAAGAAAACAATTCCATTGACATTAGCAGCAAAAAAGGATAAAATACTGAGGAATAAACTCAAGCAAGGAGTCAAAACTTGTACACTGCAAACTACAAAACATTGCTGAAAGAAACTGAAAAAGACAAATAAATGGAAAGGCATCTGTCTGCACAGACTGGAATACTAAATATTGTCAAGCAGCCCATACTATCTGAGGTGCTTAATTTTATGTGTCAGCTTGACTGGTCCACAGAGTGCCTAGATATTTAGTCAAACATTATTCTGGGTGTTTCTGTAGGGTGCTTTTTCATGAGATTAACATTTAAATCAGTCAACTGGGTAAAACAGATTTCCCCCCGACAACATGGGTGGGCTTTACCTAATCAGCTGATAGGCTGAATAAAACAAAAAGGCAACCTTTCCTCATGTAAGAGAATTCCTCCTGCGTGAAAGCCTTTGGACCTGGGACATCAGCTTCTTTTCCTGCCTTTAGACCCAAACTGAAATATCAGCTCTACTGGTTTGGTTCTTAGGCCTTCTAACCTGGACTAGAGCTAAACCACAGGCTCTTCTGGGTCTCCAGCTACCCAACTCACCCTCTAGATCTTGGGACTCACCAGCTTCTATAATTGAATGAGTCAATTCTTTTACACACACACACACACACACACACACACACTCCACTGGATCTGTTCTTCTAACACATTACCCAGAGTGATCTACAGATCCAAAGCAAACCCTACTCTTTTCGTGCCTAGCGCAGCCATGGCTCGGGGTCCCAAGAAGCCCCTGAAATGCGTAGCAGCTCCAAAACATTGGATGCTGGATAAACTGACTGGTGTGTTTGCCTCTCGTCCATCTACCGGCCCCCACAAGCTAAGGGAGTGTCTCCCCCTAATCACTTTCCTAAGGAATAGACTTAAGTATGCCCTAACTGGAGATGAAGTAAAGAAGATTGGCATGCAGCATTTCATTAAGATTGATGGCAAAGTCCGCACTGATATAACCTACCCTGCTGGTTTTATGGATGTCATCGGCATTGATAAGACTGGAGAGAATTTTCGTTTGATCTATGACACCAAGGGTCGCTTTGCTGTTCATCGTATTACACCTCAGGAGGCCAAGTATAAATTGTGCAAAGTAAGAAAGATATTTGTGGGGACAAAAGGAATCCCTCATCTGGTAACCCATGATGCTCGTGCCATCCGTTACCCTGATCCCCTGATCAAGGTGAATGATACCATTCAGATTGACTTGGAGACTGGCAAGATTATTGATTTCATCAAATTTGACACTGGTAACCTGTGCATGGTGACTGGAGGTGCTAACCTGGGAAGAATTGGTGTGATTTCAAACCGGGAGAGGCATCTAGGTTCTTTTGATGTAGTTCATGTGAAAGATGCGAACGGCAACAGCTTTGCCACATGGCTCTCAAACATTTTCATTATTGGCAAAGGCAACAAACCGTGGATCTCTCTTCCTCGTGGAAAGGGTATTCGCCTTACCATTGCTGAGGAGAGAGATAAGAGATTGGCAGCCAAACAGAGCAGTGGATAAAATGATCTCTATGTGATGAGATTGGAAAAGTCTTTGTAATTAAAGATAATACCAAGTGGAAAAAAAAAAACAAAAAAACAAAAAACAAAGCAAACCCTATCAAAATCCCAATAGCATGCTTCACAGAAATAGAAAAACTTGTCCTAAAATTTAAGTAGAATCTAAAGAGATCCTTAACAGGCAAAGCAATTTGGACAAAGAAAAAGTAGAGAACTCAGACTTCTTGATCTCAAAACATTACAAAGCTACAGTAATCAAAACTGTGTGTTACTGCCATATTAACAAATAGACCAATGGAGTAAAACAGACATCTGAGAAATAAACCCTCAATTTTAGAAGATGTGCCAGGCAGTGGACTTCCTGATAGAGGGGGAAAAAATAGCTCTTTTAGATCTTTGGATCAAAGCAAGGACTCTGGAGTCAGACCGCTTGGCTTCAATTCTACCACTGATTCCCATGGGCCAAATGACCATGGGCCAGTGGCCGAACCTCTCAGTACCTGTTTCCTCACCTGTAAGAGGCTGGTAATCATTAGTACTATAGTCCTAGGAGTGTCACAAGGAAGCATTACTATTTACGTACAGCACTTAGAAGAGTGCCGGGCATGGGGTCTCTGCTGTGTAAGTTGCCTTTCATAGATTGTGCCAAATTACCTCCCAAATGGATTTCTTGCACCACCGCCACAGAGGTTTGCTCCTAAACTCTCCCACTCTCAGAATGGTTAAGCACTTGGAAGCTTGTCATCCTAGTGTGTGAAGCCCGATTCGTGGTTTTAGTTTACATCTCCAGGATCAGCAGGGGTGAGCATCTTTGCGGGTGTAACTGGACACTGACTGAGACTCTCTCTTCTTTGAATTGCCTCAGAGTGGGGAAAGAGCTGAGGGAGTGAGGTCAACCCCAGTCTGTCCCCCAAATCTGCCTGCCAAGAACGTTTGATGGAGCAGTTGAGGCAGAGATGTTACAGAACAAAACTACGATCCCTTTGTCCTCTGGCCACTTAGGGAGAAGTACGCCGACCACTCATCACTGAGTGCGGGATTCCTCTGCCCATTCTCCCATTGGGTCATAAGACTTGTGGTGGAAGGAGGGCTGGCAAATGCTTTCAGCACGTGCTAGGCGCCCAGCACCCTCAGTACCTGCCCCAACCCCCCCTCAGCCTCCCGCTCCACCCACTTCGTACACAGTCAGAACTCAGGGTTGTGACTCTAACCGGAAAGGGGAGGTGGGACAGGAGGAGGTGGGACGAGAGGCTTGACAGAGATACACTCGCAGCATGACCTTCACCAGCCAACTCGCCAACTGCCGGCATGGCTTTGGGGCTTGGCAACAAACCAGAGGAGGCCCTCGACCCCATTGGTTACACCTCGAGGGGGCGGGCAAACAAGGCGCGTGCTGGTTGGCGGGAACCGGACCAATGAGGAGGCGGCAGCGCTGGCACGCTGAAAGCCTCGCGTCGTTTGCGGCGATCTCTTGCGTGCGGTGCCTGTGGTGCTTGACGGCACGTCCAGACGCCACCCGCCTCAGGTGCCCCGACCGCCATCACCGCCGCCACCGCGACCCGGTTGATAAACCGTCGCCGCCCCAGGTCCGGCGGCCACCCAGATCGCGACATGAGCTCCTCAGATGATGAGGTGCTTGTTTGGGGACCGGGTTTCGGCTCAGAGTGCGGGGAGCAGACCAGCGGCCTTGAGGCCGGCTCCACAGCCCCGCCGGGACCCGGCCCCGACCCCGGCCCCGAGCCCGGGGCACCGCAAAGTGGCGAGGGTGAGGGCGGGGATGGCTTCCCAGACCCTGAGGGCTTCGAGTCAGAGCGGGAGGTGCTGGAAGCGGGAGGGCCGGTGCTGTTGGGCTGCGAAGGTCGACCTGGCTCCCCGGCCGACGACACAGGGTACGTCGTGCAGCTGTCTGACGAGTCAGTGGCGGCCATCCTGCGGCAGCTGGCCGACCTGGACTTGCTGGGCATCCGCAGACACATGTCCCCGGAGAGCCACGGGGTCGGCGACGTGTCTCCCTTGCGGGACGTCGAGGCGCGTCCCGGCAGTCGAGGCGCGGCCGCCCAGAGGTGTGGGGAAGCGGCACGGGCTGAGGCCGGCCCTCGCTGGGTCGGCAGGCCCAGGGCGGGCCGGGCCTGGGGGAACCCTAAGAGAAGCACTAACGTGGCTGTGGATCGCCAGTGGCCCCCCTCAGTAAGCCCAGCCAGGCTGTTCTCCGACTCCGAGTCCTCTGATGAGTGCAGTGAGATACAGCCTATGAGGGTGAGCATTTATCCCAAAGACGGAGGCCAGGCCAAGCTGAACAGCCCCAAGGATCCCCGGGACACACCCAGACACTCGAATGTCCAAGGCAGGGAGACTCTCCCTAACGTGCCAGGCACTTGCCTGTCCTCGGCTCCGCGAGGATTGATTTCGGTTGTGGAAAGGCAGGGCAAGCAGGGCGATGCAGAGCAGGAGACTATCTCACCCCCTAAGAAAATACAGAGCGTGCTCTGGGGGAAGGGGGGCAGCCTGCCCAGCTTCCCGGGAGTAGCAGCAGCAGCAGCTACTGCAGCTGCCGCTACAGGCAGGCTGCCGCGGCCCAGTCCTAGGAGGAAGAGGGTCCAGGAGAAGAAATCCCTTGGGGGCGTCTCCAAACCTGCCCTGGGGAGAACCTTCCCTTCCTGGGGACGGGGAATCTCGGCCACTCCCCTGGATCCGGCCACCTTCCCCCCAATCTCCGGCATCCCGCTGCTTGGGAGGTCCCAGAAGTATGCCTCGGTCCCTTGGGGAGCCAAAGAGTCCAAGCACACCGGCGCTGGGAAGAAATCTGTGGCTAGGCGGGCCCGGGAGTTGGTGGCAGCAACGGCGGTGTCAGGGGAAGACAACGACCCAAATAGAGACCCAGTCCCAAAGGGCCAAGTGAGTATGCCAGGCCCCTCCTCTCTCCCCACTCTTCCCCTCCCACCCTCCCCAGGACACACGTCTTCACCCGGTGCTCCCCTCTCTCCATTCCTCAGGGGTCGTCACTGGGTGACCCTCGGCCACTGGGTCATTAGGATGCCAGTTTGGGGTCCTTTTACTAGGGACAAACGTTAAGGTAGCACTTTGGGTGTGCTGGGCTCGGTTCTCCACCCTTGGCCTGTTTCCAGCCTCCTCCATGAGGCTGGGGCTGGCGTGGAAGGGAATTGATTTGAGGGGACCCCTTAAAAGCTTCACAGAGCTTCGGTGTTTAGACGCATCACTTTCCTGAATCCTACTTCCTGGCTGTTCCCCAAACCTTCCTTGCAGGGGCCCCGGGCTTTCTCAGTGCCACACTGTTGTCCCCTGCTCAGCTCTGCCTGCTGGCCTGGGGCTGACTGACAGAAAATGTGCTAAAGAGATCAGCCTTTCAATTCTCTTTCCAATTCCCTGCCTCAGCTCAGTCTTGAATCATACGAGCTCTCTCACACACAGACATAGACACATAAATGCACTGGTACACACACGCACACCACACACACACACACATACACACACGTCCTTACTCCAGATCAGTGAGAAATCTTTGTTTTTAGCTGGCCACTGACAGGCCGTGGCCATCTTGTCCACGGGTGCATCATGGAGAACCCAGCACCGCCAACCTCAGCATCAGAGGTGGGCAGGATTCAGGCAACTCAAAGCCCGTGGCCATGAACAAGGGAGAAGTCATGCCCAGAGGGCCTGGCCCCTCAGGTGAGTGTCCTGGGTTTTGATTTGGGGGGTGGAGACCAGGGGTGAGGGCAGAAACCTCTGTCTCTGACTCACTCTCTCTTTTCTGGGGGCTCAGCGTTGCTCTCAGGCCACTTCTCCCATGGGAAACAGGGTGTCAACAGGGCTGACCCTGGCCCCATCACCTTCTGTGTGGGATTTGTTTGGCAGGGGTGATTGGTGGCAGTGCCCCAACAGCTACTCTGGGCGTAGACCTGCAGGCTAATAGCCTTTTCTGTGAAGTGCTGTTCGCCCACATTGCTCTCCCAGGTGCTGGCTGTGGCTGCCGCTCTGGGAAGCTCGAACCCAGAACCACAGTCTTTGGAGACCATCGTGGTGAAGTGGCTGCCCCTGCGGAATAGGAGGGGCAGGCCCAGAGAGAAGGTTTGGGCTGCCTGCCAGGCAGAGCAGGGGAGGCTTGATGCTAGCAGAGGGTGGTACTGCCTCACCTCACGTTAGACCCTGCTTGGCCCTTTCCACCTCACTGGGAGCCTGGGAAGCTGGATTGTGTGTCTTTTCCCTGTCAGGTGACCAGAAACCAGCTGACCATCACCCAAGACTGAAAAGGCGGCAGCAGCCACCCAGAAGGCAGGGCTGTCCTCGGGTAATGCTTCTTCTGACTCCTGGAAATGCACACCCAAACCCCATGGTGGGATCTGGGTCCAAGTTCAACTGATATGTGTGGGCCCCCTCCCCCCCGTCCCCATCCCACACCCCAGGGAGGGAGCCCACCTCCTTTCCACTGAGGAAAGTCTTTCCCTTGCCAGTCTGGACACCTGGCTTTGGGATGGAGGGCCCAGGGGAGAGGAGAGGAGGAGGAGAGGGGAGGCGGGTGTATACTAACCATTTCTCTTCCTCCTGTGTCTGCTGGCCTAGTGTCTGGTGCTACAGAAAGAAATAGACGACCTTAAGGAGCAACTTGGTATGAGGAACCAGGGACAGAGAGCAGCGGGTTCTCAGTGCAGAAGCGGGGTGGGCCCTTGGGGTGGGGTGGGCTGCAAGTGCAGGGGACCTCGCAGGGATCAGCATTCCTGTGGGGAGGAGAACCTAGCAAGCCTGCCCCTGGGGCGTGCGGACAAGTAACAACGTACTGTGTGGACTGCGTGCACACTCTGCCAGCCATTCGAGTCCTAGAGAGTTCCTTCTGATAGGACTTGTAGAGATGCCTTGTTGATCTGGTGTGGCCTCTAAGGTTCTTGTTGGATATTTTGCGAGACAATTTTTGAATGGTTTGGGCGTGGCCCCAAGCTTGAGAGCTGCTGGCACATTTTGTTTCCTTTTAGGAAATGGCTCCACATTTAATTCCGGTAGTGGGGCCCGATCAGGCCCAGAGCTCTTTCTTTGCATCAGGGCTGGGGGTACGTGGGTTTCAGGTTGCAGGGCTAGGTGGTTCCCCACGGGGACAGGGGGACAGGCTTCTGTGTCCGTCTGTCTGGAGCACCTGTTTATGCCTCTCCCTGTTGCAGCCTCCATGCAGTACCTGGCTGAGAAGTTCCGGATCCTTTGAAGTGAGTGTTACACATTCCATACCCCTTCCCACAACGTCGGCTGTTGAGCAGGGCTGTGGGCTGGCCCTGGCTTGAGGCTCTTCCCTGACTGCTGTTTCACAGGTTGAGCCCAGTATCTTCCTGCAAGAGGAGCAGCTGTTACCTCCGGGACCGGCGAGCTGTGGCCAAGCTTGTTGCCTCTTGTTCTGCCTCCACCAGGGCATCCTCTGCCCCTTGTTTTGCCCCCTCTCTGCCCCAGTCTCACAGCAGTTGTTTTTTTAAAAAATTAATTAATTTATTTTACTTTACAATATTGTATTGGTTTTGCCACAGCAGTTTTTGATTAAAGGACTTCTCATATTCTGTGTTCTGCCCTCTCTCTGCGGGGTAGGGGTTAAGGGAGTGGGACGAGGCCTGGTGGGAAGCTGTTCCACCTCAGAGCATTTTCCAGAACAGTACCTCTGGAATCTGTGGTGGGGACTCTGGGTCAGCCTCTGCTACCATCCAGGCCGTCAGGCCAGCGGAGCGCCCCCAGTCTGTGTTCTGTGTGGGCTCTGTCTGGCCACATTGGCACGTCCTCCCTTTTCCCTGAAGGCCCTCTTCTAGTTCTCTAAACACCCTCCTCTGGGGTTTAGCAGTTTCCATTCATTGCTGCCATTCTGCCTCCCTGTCAGAAGGAACTCGTGACCCCCTTACAGAGCTCCAGTCTTTCACCCTTCCCTCACTGCACTCACTGTCCTGCTTACCCTGACCACTCTGCTTTCCTGTCAGAGCACCCTCGATCCCTCCCCTGGCTTGCCATCGATGACCTTGCCTGCATGTTTACTTAAGTAGGTGGTAGCAGGCACAGGTGTGCTCATCTTCCCCATTCCCGGGCCCTACCCTCTCAGTGGAGTCTCTACCCCACCCCCCGGTGCCACCTTGCAAGCAGGAACCTGCATACTCTCCCCCTCTCCTCTTTAGCCCTCATCCCCGAGACTCAGGCACCAAAACTTTTGCTTCCCCTTCCTCGGGGTCAGTAAAGGGCATGAGGATGAATCTTGGACCCAGTGAACTGGGGAGCAGGAGCAAAGGTACAGGGAGCACAGGAGAAAAGCTGAGGTTAGTTGCCGAGCTGGAAGTCAGGAGAGGCGTCTGGTGCCAATCTGGGGCAGAGTGCACCCTGACAGCTAGAGATGGATGGTCCAGTCCTTGGAGCTTTCATGGCCTCCCTGCCCTAGCCAGCTGACCAGCCTACACTCCTGCAGCCTGGATGTCTCTCTGCCCTTGAGTGGAAACAGGCCCGTCAGGCTCTATGACAAGTATGGTTGGTAAGTCTGTGTTCTTACAGGGTCTCCATCAAATACTGTTCCACCAGCCCCATGACATAGATTTTCCTGCAAATGATGTTTCCCAGAGTGTCCCAGCTCAGTCTCCCAGACTACTTGTTAGGGCACACAAGACTAAGTCTGAAATCCATGTTCAATTCCCCCCCGCCCCCGCCCTGAAGTTTGGGGAGGACTTCCTTCTCTCAGCCAAGACCCCAGGGCTGTGCCAGCCTGCGACTCAGAGGGACACATTTGTATTTGAGTGAAGTGAGGGTAGGTTCTGCCTGACTCCCTTCCTGAAAGACCATGGTTTTATTTCACAAAAGAGGGTATGATGCACATTCCAAGTTGGTGCCTGGGCATCTCTGTGTGTGAATAAAAGTCATCAGGGATAATGCCCCTTGAGGCAGAAAGATGTGAATCAGGGAGTAATGGAAGTAGAGACTGGTCCAGATTCTGTAAGGCATTGAGTGAGCCAAAGCAAGGGTTGGATCTCCTTTATTCAAGGGGTGTTGTCACGTTCCCAAAACATAGAAGGGGAGGGATGCAGTTCACCAAACCTCAGGACAGGACATCTCAAAATGTTGGAGTCGCTGGAGGAGGCACTGGATCCTACCTTGTGATTCTGTGATGTCTGCCAACTGCTGAGGGTGTGGATGAGTGAAACTGGGAAGGTGGCTCTGGGGACATGGCTGCCCATCTTAGAAACAGGAGACCCCCCCCTCCGGCGAAACCTGGGTTACTTGTGGGGAGTTAGGGGTGACTGGACCTGAGCAATGGGGAGCACTTGGGTCCGCCCTTCCCCCATATTCTCACATTGACTTCCTTCCGGGGCTCATAGCATGACGTCAGGTGGACAGAGCACGAGGGTTGGGACAGTCACAGACCTCAGGGTCAGAAAAGAACATGCGTGGGACTTACTCCTTCCACTCAATTAATATTACAAAAACATACAACACAGTGGTAGAGGGACGCATACATTCAGATCCAGAATAATCTAACAGTGTAATATGGGGGTGTACCTACTTAACTCTAGCATCAAGATTAAAAGATAAAAATTTGCTGTAGCATCAACAATTTGTTAATGGGTATGCAATTTAAAATACATAAATGGTAATATAAAAAACTTAACGTGTGTGATATTTTATGCAAGCTCCATGGTAACCACAAAGCAAAAGCATACATTAGATTCACAAAGATGAAGAGAAGGGAACCAAAACTTACCATGAAAATCAATTTACAAAGGAAAGCAGCTAAAATGGAAGAAAGGAATTAGGGAACTAAAAATCAGTCAGAAATCAATATGATGGCATTATTAAATACTTGCCTATCGATAATTACTCTAAATGTAACTGGATTTAGTTCTCCAGCAAAAGGAATAGAGTGGATGGATGGATTAAAAACAAAACAAAACAAATGCTCAACTGCACTGCTGCCTACAAGAGACTCACTTCAGTTTTAAGGTCATACCTATGCTCAACATGAAGGGATGGTGAAAGGTATTCCATGAAAGTGGGAAACAAAAGAGAGCAGGAGTAGCCATACCGATATCAGACCAAATAGGCTTTAAGCCAAATTTGAGGCAAAGAAAGTCATTATATAATGATAAAGGGTGTCAGTTCATCGAGATGATACAAGAATTGTGAGTCTTAATATATACCCACCCACCATTGGAACACCTGAGTATATTGAGCAAATACTAACAGATCTGAAGGGCTAAATAGGTAACAACACAACAATAGTAGGGGACTTCAGTATTCCACTTTCACAATGGATAGATTAACCATACGAGATCAGCAAAAGGAAAAAGGAAATGGGCTTGAACCATACTGTAGACCAGATGGACTTAGCAGACTTATACAACATTCCATCTCACAGCCGCAGAACACAGTCTTCTCAAGTTCAAATGGAACATCTTCCAGGATGGATCATATGATATCTCATGAAACATCTCTAAGCAAATTTAAGAAGGTTGAAACCACATCAAGTATCTTTTGCGACTACAATGGCATGAAACTAGAAATCAATAACAGGAACAAAGCTGGAAAATTCAGATATCTGGATATTAAATAGCACACTCCTGAACAACTAATGGGTCAAAGAAGAAGTAAAATGGTATGTTTAAAAATATCTCGAAACAAATGAAAACGGAACCACAATGTACTACAAAAGCAGTTCTACGAAAGAAGTTTATAGTGATAAATGAATACATTAAGAAACAAGAAAGAGGGCTTCCCTGGTGGCTCAGTGGAAAAGAATGTGCTTGCCCGTGCAGGATACACAGGTTCACTCCCTGATCTGGGAGGATCCACAGGCCGCAGAGCAACTAAGCCTGTGCACTACAACTATGAGCCTGCGCGCTAGAGCCCGGGAGCTGCAGCTACTGAGTCTGCGCACCTAGAGCCTGTGCTCCAAACAAGAGAAGCCACTGCAATTAGGGGCCCGCACACCTCAACTAGAGAGTAGCCCCCACTTGCCGCAACTAGAGAAAAGCCTGCACATCAACGGAGACCCAGTTTGGCCAAAAATAAATAAATGAATGAAATTAAAAAAAAAAGAAACAGGAAAGATATCAAATAAAAAACCTTGTGGAATAAGAGAAAAAAGAAAAAAAATCTAAGTGCAAAGTTAGAGATAGAAGGAATTAACAAAGATCAGAGAAGAAAAAAAAATTGAAATGGAGACCAGAGAATGAATAGAAAAGATCAATGAAAATAAGAGCTGGCTTTTTGAAATGATAAACAAAATTGACAAACTTGTTACTAGATTAACTTAAAAAAAAAAGAGTTCAAACAAATAAAATCAGAAATGAAATAGGAGACATTACAATGACACCACAGAAATACAAAGGATTGTGAGAGACAAATATGAGCAAACATACACCATCAAATTGGAAATCTAGGAATGGATAAATTCCTAGAAACATGCAATTTACCAAGACTGAATCATGTAGAAATAGAAAATGTAAACAGACCAATTGTGAGTAAGGAGATTGAATCAGTGAAGACAAAAAAACTCTCAGGAAAGCCCAAGACCAGATGGTTCCAATTGTGAATTCTAACAATCATTTAAGGAAGAATTAATACCAGTCCTTCTCAAACACTTCCAAAAAACTAAAAAAGATGGAATACTTCCAAACTCTTTTCACAAGGCCAGTGTTATTGGATACCAAGGTCAGAGAAAGACACTGTAAGAAAACTATAGACTAATGTCACTGATATCACTAAAATTCTCAACAAAATAGCAGGCCAAACTCAACAGTACATGAAAAGAAGTATATACCATGACCAAGTGAGAACTATCCTTGAGAGGCAAGGGTGGTTCAACATGTTTAAATCAATAAATGTGATATACCACATTAAAAAAGAAAAAATAAAAATCATATGATCATTTCATATATACAGAAAAAGTATTTGACAAAATACGTCATTTCAGGATAAAAACACTGAACAAATTGGGTATAGAAGGAACAACTTCAACATAATAAAGGCCTTATATGACAAGCCCATCATCAGCATCATACTAAACAGTGAAAAGTCATGTCACACATGACCAAAAAAAGTCTGGGAAATTGTTCTAGTTTAAAGGACATTAAAGAAAGCATCACTACAAACAAAGCTAGTGGAGGTGATGGAATTCCAGTTGAGCTATTTCAAATCCTGAAAGATGATGCTGTGAAAGTGCTGCACTCAATATGCCAGCAAATTTGGAAAACTCAGCAGTGGCCACAGGACTGGAAAAGTTCAGTTTTCATTCCAATCCCAAAGAAAGGCAATGCCAAAGAATGCTCAAACTACCGCACAATTGCACTCATCTCACATGCTAGTAAAGTAATGCTGAAAATTCTCCAAGCCAGTCTTCAGCAATACGTGAACTGTGAACTTCCAGATGTTCAAGCTGGTTTTAGAAAAGGCAGAGGAACCAGAGATCAAATTGCCAACATCAGCTGGATCATCAAAAAAGCAAGAAAGTTCCATAAAAACATCTATTTCTGCTTTGTTGTCTATGCCAAAGCCTTTGACTGTGTGGATCACAATAAACTGTGGAAAATCCTGAAAGAGATGGGAATACCGGACCACCTGACCTGCCTCTTGAGAAATTTGTATGCAGGTCAGGAAGCAACAGTTAGAACTGGACATGGAACAACAGACTGGTTCCAAATAGGAAAAGGAGTACGTCAAGTCTGTATATTGTCACCCTGCTTATTTAACTTCTATGCAGAGTACATCATGAGAAATGCTGGGCTGGAAGAAGCACAAGCTGGAATCAAGATTGCCAGGAGAAATATCAATAACCTCAGATATGCAGATGAGACCAGCCTTATGGCAGAAACTGAAGAGGAACTAAAAAGCCTCTTGATGAAGGTGAAAGAGGAGAGTGAAAAAGTTGGCTTAAAACTCAACATTCAGAAAACAAAGATCATGGCAACTGGTCCCATCACTTCATGGGAAATAGATGGGGAAACAGTGGAAACAGTGTCAGACTTTATTTTTTGGGGGGCTCCAAAATCACTGCAGATGGTGACTGCAGCCATGAAATTAAAAGACGCTTACTCCTTGGAGGAAAAGTTATGACCAACCTAGACAGCATATTGAAAAGCGGAGGCATTACTTTGCCAACAAAGGTCCGTCTAGTCAAGGCTATGGTTTTTCCAGTGGTCATGTATGGATGTGAGAGTTGGACTGTGAAGAAAGCTGAGCGCTGAAGAATTGATGGTTTTGAACTGTGGTGTTGGAGAAGACTCTTGAGAGTCCCTTGGACTGCAAGGAGATCCAACCAGTCCATTCTGAAGGAGATCAGCCCTGGGATTTCTTTGGAAGGAATGATGCTAAAGCTGAGACTCCAGTACTTTGGCCACCTCATGCGAAGAGTTGACTCATTGGAAAGGACTCTGATGCTGGGAGGGACTGGGGGCAGGAGGAGAAGGGAACGACAGAGGATGAGATGGCTGGATGGCATAACTGACTTGATGGATGTGAGTCTGAGTGAACTTCGGGTGTTGGTGATGGACAGGGAGGCCTGGTGTGCTGCGATTCATGGGGTCGCAAAGAGTCGGACATGACTGAGCGACTGAACTGAATGAAAGAGACACGAAAACTGAATGCAATGCATGTTCTTTGATTGGAAGCAGAATTTAAAAAATAGGTACAAAGAACAATTTTGGGACACATGAATTTTGAATGAATGCCTACAGTAGATAATTATATTGCCTCAAAGTTAAATTTGCTAAGTTTGAAAACTGCTTAAGATATTGTAGCAATCATTATGTAAAAGAATGAAATTAGTACACCTCCTAAACACCATACACAAAAATAAACTCAAAATGGATTAAAGACCTGAATGTAAGGTCAGAAACTATAAAACTCTTAGAGGAAAACATAGGCAGAACACTTGATGACATAAATCAAAGCAAGATCCTCTATGACCCACCTCCTAGAGGAATGGAAATAAAAACAGAAGTAAACAAGTGGGACCTAATTAAACTTAAAGCTTTTTGCACAGCAAAGGAAACTCTAAGCAAGGTGAAAAGACAACCTTCGGAATGGGAGAAAATAATAGCAGATGAAAAAACTGACAAAGGATTAATTTCCAAAATACACAAGCTGCTCATACAAGTCAATACAAGATAAACAAAGAACCCAATCAAAAAGTGGGGAAAAGACCTAAACAGACATTTCTCCAAAGAAAACATACAGATGGCTAACAAACACATGAAAAGATGCTCAACATCACTCATTATAAGAGAAATGCAAATCAAAACTACAATGAGATATCACCTCACACTGGTCAGAATGGCCATCATCAAAAAGTCTACAAACAATAAATGCTGGAGAGGGTTTGGAGAAAAGGGAAGCCTCTTGCAGTGTTGGTGGGAATGTAAATTGACACAGCCACTATGGAAGATGGTATGGAGATTCCTTAAAAAACTGGGAATAAAACTACCATATGACCCAGCAATCCCACTCCTAGGCATATACCCCAAGGAAACCAAAATTTAAAAAGACACATGTACCCCAATGTTCATTGCAGCACTGTTTACAATAGCTAGGACATGGAAGCAACCTAGGTGTCCATCAGCAGACGAATGGGTAAAGAAGCCATGGTACATATACACAATGGGATATTACTCAGCCATAAAAAGGAATGTATTTGAATCAGTTCTAATGAGGTGGATGAACCTAGAGCCTATTATACAGAGAGAAGTAAGTCAGAAAGAGAAAGATAAATATCATATACACTAATGCATATATATGTGGAATCTAGAAAGATGGTACCAATGAATTTATTTGCAGGGCAGCAGTAGAGAAACAGACATAGAGAACAGACTTATGGACATGGGGAGAGGGGAGGAGAGGGTGAGATGCATGGAGAGAGTAATATGGAAGCTTACATTACCATATGTAAAATAGACGGCCAATGGGAATTTGCTGTATGTTTCAGGGAACTCAAACAGGGGCTCTGTATCAACCTAGAGGGGTGGGATGGGGAGGGAGTGAAGGGAGTGAGGAGGGAGTGAGAGGGAGGTTCAAGAGGGAGGGGGCATATGTATACCTGTGGCCGATTCATGTCAAGGTTTGACAGAAAAAAACAAAATTCTGTAAAGCAATTATCTTTCAATTTAAAAATAAATTAATTAAAAAAGAAAAAAAAGATGTTGTAGCAATCCGTTTTTTCCCCAAGAGAAAGATCATGATATTTAGGGACAATGTACTATAATATCTTCAAATACCTCAAATGATTCAACACAATAATTAAAAATACACAGATACAGGGAAAGGAAATATGTCAAAAGCTACAATGGGTAAGTTCAACTGAAGGATGAATGGATATTGCTTGAAATTTTCTTGTATAAATATCTGTAGGACAGACTTTTAAGTCAAGGAAGGAAAAATATTGTATGACATCTCTTATATGTGGAATGTAAAAAGTAACGATACAAATGAACTTACTTACAAAACAGAAAGAGACTCGCAGACATAAAATGAACTTATGGCTGCCAAGGGGAAGGGATAGTTAGGGAGTTTGTTGTGTACACACTGCTATATTTAAAATGGATAACCAACAAGGACACATTGTATAGCACATGGAACTCTGTTCAATGTTATGTGGCAGCCTGAATGGGAGGGGAGTTTGGGGGAGGATGGATACATGTATATGAATGGCTGAGTCCCTTCACTGTTCACCTGAAACCATCACAACATGTTCATCGGCTATATCCCAATACAAAATTTTTTTTCTTTCTTTTTTTATTTATTCACTTTTTTTTACTTTACAATATTGTATTGGTTTTGCCATACATCAACAAAAGTTCAAAAGAAAAATAAATTTAAAAAATAAGGGAAAAACAGGATATTATAGACCATTTTAATATAATCAATTTGAAAACTTAGAAAAAGGTCACCCATTTTTACAAAAACATAACTTGCCAAAAATGACTCAGGAAGGAATAGCCAACCGGAATTGTTTCATAATAATTGTAAAGAAATATACTAGTAGTCAAAATGCTTTTCAAAAAAAGTACTCTAGGCTTCACCACAGAATTTTGTTAAGCATTCTAAGCATATTTTCAGTTTGATACAAAATCTTAGAAAAAATAGAAAAGGCAGGGCACTCCTCAACTCATTTCTTAGGAGGGAATAACCTTGATAACTAAATCCTGTCGACAGTTTGAGAAAGAAAAACCACAGGTCAACCACAGGCTCACGGCCTGTGAATCTTTCAGGATATAAAAAGAAAATACAAAACATACCATGACTAGATTCATCCCAGGAATACAAACTTGATTTAATTAATTTCAGAGAATAAGGCGATATAGCTTTACCTGTTAACAGATTATAAGAGAAAATTATGATTCTCACGTTTAAAAATAAACAGTAAGTAACAGTGGTGGTGGTGGTGGTTCAGTTGTTCAGTCATGTCCAACTCTTGCGACCCCATAGACTGTGGTCTGCCAGGCTTCTCTGTCCATGGGATTTCCCAGGCAAACGTACTAGAGTGGGTTGCCATATCCTTCTCCATGGGATCTTCTGGACCCAGGGATCGAACCGGGTCTCCTGCATTGCAGGCATATTCTTTACCAACTTCCATTTGTAACAATAACATAAGTAACAATATCCATCTGTAATGTACTTTTAAAAACTGAAGTAGAGATGATTTACAATGCTGTGTTAGTTTCAGGTGTACAGCAAAGTGATTCATGTGTGTATATATATATATATATATATATATATATATATATTCTTTTCCAATTCTTTCCCATTATAGTTTACTATTAACACAATATATTAAACATAGTTCCCTGTGCTATACAGTAGGTCCTTGTTGTTTATTTTACATATATTAGTGTGTATCTGTTCATTCCAAACTCCTAATTTATCCCTCCTTCCTTTTCCCTTTGGCAACCATCAGTTTGTTTTTGATATCTGCTTCTGTTTTGTAAATAAGTTCATTTGTATCATTTTTAAAATAGATTCCACACATGAGCGATATCATATTGTATTTGTCCTTCTTTGCCTGACTTACTTTTCCTAGTATGATAATCTCTAGGTCCATCCATGTTGATGCAAATGGCATTATTTCATTCTATTTTATGGCTAATATTCCATTGTATATACATATATATACCACATCCATTCTATTCCATGTGTGTATGTATGAATATATACACATGCATCTATATGTGTGTATATATGTATATGCATATTTATATCACATCTTCTTTATTCATTCCTCAGTTGATGGACATTTAGGTTACTTCCATGTCTTGGCTATTGTAAATAGTGCTGCTATGAACATAGGGGTACATGTATCTTTTCAAATTAAAGTTTTCTCTGGATATATGCCCCAGTGGAATTGTTAGATCATATGGTAACTCTATTTTTCGCTTAAGGAACCTCCATACTGTATTCCATAGTGGTCGCACTAATTTACATTCCCACCAAAACAACTGTTCCCTTTTCTACACACCCTTTCCAGCATTTATTATCTGTAGACTTTGTGATGATGGCCATTCTGACAAGTGTGAGGTAAAACTTCATTATAGTCTTGATTTGCATTTCTCTAATAGTTAGCAATGTAGAGCATCTTTTCATATGCCTGTTGGCCATTTGTATGTCTTCTCTGGAGAAATGTCTATTTAGGTCTTCAGCCCACTTTTTGATTGGGTTGCTTGTTGTTTTTTGATATTGAGCTGCATGAGCTGTTTGCATGTTTTGGAAATTAACCCCTGTGTCAGTCCATTTTTTATAAATATTTTCTCCAGTCCATAGGTTGTCTTTTTGTTTTCCTTATGGTATCCTTTGCTGTGCAAAAACTTTTTTTTAATTTATTTATTTTTTATTGAAGGATAATTGTTTTGCAGAATTTTGCTATTTTCTGTCAAACCTCAACATGAATCAGCCATAGGTATACATATATCCCCTCCCTTTTGAAACTCCCTCCCATCTCCCTTCCCATCCCACCCCTCCAGGTTGATACAGAGCCCCTGTTTGAGTTTCCTGAACCATACAGAAAATTCCCATTGGCTATCTATTTTACATATGGTGATGTAAGTTTCCATGTTACTCTTTCCATACATCTCACCCTTTCTTCCCCTCTCCCCATGTCCATAAGTCTATTCTCTATGTCTGCTTCTCCATTGTTGTCCTGTAAATAAATTTTTCAGTACCATGTTTCTAGATTTCCTATATATGTGTTAGAATATGGTATTTATCTTTCTCTTTCTGACTGACTTCACTCTGTATAATAGGTTCTAGGTTCATCCACCTCATTAGACCTGACTCAAATGCACTCCTTTTTACGGCTGAGTAATATTCCATTGTGTTTATATACCACAACTTCTTTATCCATTCCTCTGTTGATGGACATCTAGGTTGCTTCCATGTTCTGGCTACTGTAAATAGTGCTGCAATGAACAATGGGATACAGGTGTCTCTTTCAATTTTGGTTTCCTCAGGGTATATGCCTAGGAGTGGGATTGCTGGGCCATATGGTGGTTTTATTCCTAGTTTTTTAAAGAATCTCCATACTATCTTCCATAGTGGCTGTATAAATTTACATTCCCACCAACACTGCAAGAGCATTCCCTTTTCTCCACACCCTTTCCAGCATTTATTGTTTGTAGATTTTTGATGATGGCCATTCTGACCAGTGTGAGGTGGTATCTCATTGTAGTTTTTTTTTTTTTTTCTCATTGTAGTTTTGATTTGCATTTCTCTAATAATGAGTGATGTTGAGCATCTTTTCATGTGTTTGTTAGCCATCTGTATGTCTTCTTTGGAGAAATGTCTGTTAAGGTCTTTTCCCCACTTTTTGATTGGGTTGTTTGTTTTTCTGGTATTGACTTGTATGAGCAGCTTGTATATTTTGGAAATTAATCCTTTGTCAGTTGTTTCATTTGCTATTGTTTTTTCCCATTCTGAGGGTTGTCTTTTCACCTTGCTTAGAGTTTCCTTTGCTCTGCAAAAGCTTTTAAGTTTAATCAGGTCCTGCTTGTTTACTTTCATTTTTATTTCTGTTACTCTAGGAGGTGGGCCATAGAGGATCTTGATTTATGTCATTGAGTGTTCTGCCTATGTTTTCCTCTAAGAGTTTTATGGTTTCTGATCTTGCATTTAGGTCTTTAATCCGTTTTGAGTTTATCTTTGTGTGTGGTGTTAGGAAGTGTTCTAATTTCATTCTTTTACATGTAGCTGTCCAGTTTTCCCAGCACCATTTATTGAAGAGGCTGTCTTTGCCCCATTGTATATTCTTGCCTCCTTTGTCACAAATAAGGTACCCATAGGTGCATGGGTTTACTTCTGGGCTTTCTATTTTGGTCCCTTGGTCTACATTTCTATTTCTGTGCCAGTACTATACTGTCTTGATGACTGTAGCTTTGTAGTATAACCTGAAGTCAGGAAGCCTGATTCCTCCAGTTTCATTCTTCTTTCTTAAGACTGCTTTGGCTATTTGGGAGTCTTTTGTGTGTTTCCATATAAATTGTGAAAATCATGCCCGACTCTTAGCAACCCCACAGGACTGCAGCCTACCAGGCTCCTCTGTCCGTGGGATTTTCCAGGCAAGAGTACTGGAGTGGGGTGCCATTGCCTTCTCCATGATAATTTAATAGGGATTGCATTAAATCTTTAGATTGCATTAGTAGTATAGTCATTTTTATAGTATTGATTCTTCCTACCCAGGAACATGAAATATCTCTCCATCTGTTTATGTCATCTTTGATTTATTTCATTTGTGTCTTATAATTTTCTGTGTACAGTTCTTTCATCTCCTTAGGTAAGTTTGTTCCTAGATATTTAATTCTTTTTGTTGCAATGGTGAATAGGATTGATTCCCAAATTGCTCTTTCTGATTTTCCATTGTTACTATATAGAAATGCAAGTGATTTCTGTGTATTGATTTTGTATCCTGCAACTTTGTTAAATTCACTGATTATCTGTAGTAATTTTCTGATACTATCTTTAGGGTTTTCTATGTACATGTGCAAAAACTTTTAAGTTTAATTCAGTCACATTTGTTAATTTTTGCTATTGTTTCCATTACTCTAGGGGATAGATTCAAAAAGTATTGCTGTGATTTATATCAAAGACTGTCCTGCCTATGTTTTCCTCTATTGGTTTTATAATATCCTGCCATACATTTAGGTCTTTAATCCATTTGAGTTTATTTTTCTATATGGTGTTAGAGAATGTTCTGGTTTTATTATTTTATGTGTAGCTGTCCAGTTTTCCCAGCACCACTTACTGAAGAGACTGTCTTTTCTCCATTGTACATTCTTGCCTCATTTGTCATAGAGTAATTGACCTTAAGTGCATGGCTTTATTCCTGAGCCTTCTACCCTGTAGCATTGATCTATGTGTTTCTTTTTGTGTCAGTACCATGATGTTTTGATTACTGTATCTTTGTAGCAGTCTGAGGTCAGGGAACATAATTCCTACAACTACATTCTTCTTTCTCAAGATTGTTTCCACAATTCAGGGTTGTTTGTGTTTCCATACGAATTTGATAATTATTTGTTTCAGTTGTGTGAAAAATGCCATTGGTAATTTGATAGGGATTGCATTGAATCTGTAGCTTGCCTTGGGTACCGTGGACATTTTACAATACTGATTCTTCCAATCCAAGGACATGGTTTATCTTTTCAATATGCTTGTGTCACGTTCAACTTCTTTCAAACAGTCTTACAGTTTTTGGAGTACAGGTCTTTCGCCTCCTGTGCTAAGTTGCTTCAGTCATCTCTCTTTTTGACCGTATGGACTGTAGCCCGCCAGGCTCCTCTTCTATGGATTCTCCAGGCAAGAATACTGGTATTTTTATTCTATTTGATGCAATGCTAAATGAAATTGTTTCCCTAATTTCTCTTTCTGGTATTTCATTCTTAGTGTATAACAATGTTTTCTCTTGTTGCTGTTCAGTCATTAAGTGGACTGTGACCCCATGGACTGCAGCATGCAGGCTCCCCTGTCCTTCACAATCTCCCAGAGTTTGCTCCTATTCATGTCCATTGAGTCAGTAATGCTACCTAACCATCTCTACCTCTGCCACTCCCTTCTCCTTTTGGCCTCAGTCTTTCTCAGCATCAGGGTCTTTTCCAATGATCTGCTCTTTGCATCAGGTGACCTAAGTAT
>NW_020867563.1:0-52418 GCF_003369695.1 Bos indicus x Bos taurus | reverse complement strand
AAAGCTAGTGGAGGTGATGAAATTCCAGTTGAGCTATTTCAAACACTAAAAGATGATGCTGTGAAAGTGCTGCACTCAATATGCCAGCAAATTTGGAAAACTCAGCAGTGGCCATAGGACTGGAAAAGGTCAGTTTTCATTCCAATCCCAAAGAAAGGCTATGCCAAAGAGTACTCAAACTATCCCACAATTGCACTCATCTCACACGCTAGTAAAATAATGCTCAAAATTCTCCAAGCAAGGCTTCAACACTATGTGAACTGTAAACTTCCAGGTGTTCAAGCTGGATTTAGAAAGGCAGAGGAATCAGAGATCAAATTGCCAACATCCGTTGGATCATTGAAAAGGCAAGAGAATTCCAGAAAAAATATTTACTTCTGCTTTATTGACTACACACATCCTTTGACTCTGCAGATCACAACAAAGTGTGGAAAATTCTTAAATAGATGGGAACTACCAGACCACCTTACCTGCCTCCTGAGAAATCTGTATGCAGGTCAAGAAGTAAGCAGTTAGAAATGAACAGGGAAGAGGAGACTGGTTGAAAAGAGGGAAATGAGTCCGTCAAGGTTCTTTATCGTCACCCTGCTAATTTACTTATACGCAGAGTATATCATGAGAGACGGTGGCCTGGGAAGAAGCACAAGCTGGAATCAAGATTGTCTGGAGAAATATTAATAACCTCAGATATGCAGATGACACCACCATTATGGCAGAAAGTGAAGAGGACTAAAAAGCCTCTTGATGAAAGTGAAAGAGGAGAGTGAAAAAGTGGCTTAAAACTCAACATTCAGAAAACTAACATCATGGACATCTGGTCCCGTCACTTCATGGCAATTAGATGGGGAAACAATGGAAACAATGAGAGACTTATCCTCTTGGGCTCCAAAATCACTGCAGATGGTGACTACAGCCATGACATTAAAGAGGCTTGTTTCTTGGAAGAAAAGCTATGACCAAACTAGACAGCAGATGAAAAAGCAGAGACATTACTTTGCCACCAAAGGTCCATCTAGTCAAAGCTATCATCTCTCTAGTAGTCATGTATGGATGTGAGACTTGGACTATAAAGAAAGCTGAGTGCTGAAGAATTGATGCTTCTGAACTGTGGTGTTGGAGAAGACTCTTGAGAGTCACTTGGACTGCAAGGAGATGAAACCAGTCAATTGTAAAGGAAATCAGTCTGAATATTCATTGGAAGGACTGGATGCTGAAGCTGAAGCAGCAACACTTTGGCTACCTGATGCGAAGGGTTGACTCAGTGGAAAAGTCCCTGACGCTTGGGGAAGATTGAGGGCAGGAGGAGAAGGGGGTGACAGGGGATGAAATGGTTGGATGGAATCACTGCCGCAATGGACATGGGTTTGAGCAAACTCCGGGATATAGTGAGGGATGGGGGAAGCCGGGCATGGTGCAGTCCATGAGGTTGTAAAGAGTTGGACATAACTGAGCTACTGAAGGGACAACACTGTGAAATGTTTCAATCCCTGATAGCTCAGCTGGTAAAGAATCCACCTGTAATGCAGGACACCCTGGTTCAATGCTGGGTTGAGAAGATCTGCTGGAGAAGGGATAGGCTACCCACTCCAGTATTCTTGGGCTTCCATTATGGCTTCACCTGGTAAAGAATCTGCCTGCAATGCAGAAACCGGGGTTTGATCCTGGGTTGGGGAAGATCCACTGGAGAAGGGAAAGGCTACCCACTCCAGTATTCTGGCTTGGAGATTCCATGGACTGTATAGACCATGGGGTCACAAGAGTCAGACACGACTGAGCGACTTTCACTTTCAGCAAGTGTAGTAGTTGTTTTCCCCCGACTTATTCTCACTTGTCAAGCTTTCTATTTCAAAAAACAAGAGGAAGTTTTCCACACACTCCTGCCTGCTCCCAGCACCAAAAGCACTTCCCAGGTGGCACAGTGCCTGCCAATGTAGGAGACAGGAGGACACGGGTTAGATCCCTGGATTGGGAAGATTCCCAGGGAGAGGCAATGGTAACCCACTCCTGTATTCTTGCCTGGAAAATCCCATGGACAGAAGAGCCCAGCAGGGCTGAAGACCATGGTGTCACAGAGAGGCAGACAGGACTGATCACCCATACACCCCACCCCCCAACATTCAGGTGACTTTTTCCAGGTGTTTCAATGCACTCCTGCCTGACACACAACTGCAGGAAGACTTCAATTACTTTTGCAAAGGAGAGGCTAACAGGCATTCATTTACATTTTGGAATGACAGGAATGTTGGGAAAAGTTAGAATGGCCTTGTCGTTTTCCCTTTGGGGTGTGACCTCCAGTTCCCCTGCCCTTCTCAGGTTGGAAGGCTTCCCCAGACTTCAGGCCACCAGACATCTGAGACAAGGGGCCTCACCAGAGAGCAGGGCTCAGAAGCAGAGGCAGGTTTGAAGAAAGCAGACATGTCAATGACAAGGAAGGTTTCCCAGGGCTGGTGTACAGTGGGGCTCCTAGCTGACAGCTTTGCTGTGGAGGTGATGATGTTCTGCAGGTTTGGGAATAAGTTAAGATGGAGAGAGGGGCAGCTTTATGTCACACAGAGGATATATTAGGAAACAGCAGGGTGTCCTGCTGCATTTTCTCAGAGTCACAGAAAAAAACTCATCCTCCACAATGGCATTTCACCACTGTGCCTGAGCGAGACCTTGAAACAGTAGCAAGAAACTGGCCCCCACGGAGGGCCTCAAGGAGGCAACCCCATAACCTCAATGGTCTGGACAGGAAGCCTGGTTAACGAAGCAGCAGTGGACGACGTCACAGTCAATTCAGATCGATCAACCTCTCACTTTCTTTCTAGACAGCTGTCAGATGGAGACATCAGAAGGTCACAACACCTCATGTCGGAAGCCTGGCAAGTGACAAAGTATCTCAATCGAGACATAAATGCCCAAGTGGCTCAGGGTTTCAGTCCCTGCAGCACAGGACCAAAGACAGACCAACCTCCCTCTGGGACCCTGGTCTCCCGCCAGCTGTGCAGCATCAGAGCCTGGATCCAGACTCACAAATACCCCAGGGACCTCACACTATGGTCACAAAACCCAAATTTCAATGATACACTCGGCCAGATACGGACCAAGGAAACAGCAGCTAGCAGACCTCACTGTACTGAACACCCAACACCAAACAATCCACCAAACTGAAACTCCTGGAGACTCCATAAGTGAGGGAAGACACATGAAATCAGCTGAGATGAAAGTTGAATACAGGCCAACATGCATTTTAGCAACTTCATAAGCTGCCATGGAGAAACCTGACAGTTCAGAGACCTCACACCCTGGACACAGAAGTTGCAATCACACAGCTCACACCATAGGACACAACCACACCAACTGCACAGAGCACTGGTATGGTGAAGGCATACACCTCTTTCACAATGTTCCATGTAGCCACCACAAAGAGACCTCAGACCATGGTTACCCCGCATCCTACAAACCCCAAAGTTCACAGCCCAAGACATACTAAACCCCTCAAGGTTTCAGCACCCTCAATCCCTGGCTCACAGACTTATCTCCAGGTCAGAGATGGCACACTCAGGGTGCAGAGCCACCGATGGGGCAGATACCTCCCATGCTTTGTCAAATACACTTTGTGATGTCACAAGCTAGGGTTTAGACACCTAGGGTGTTCACGTCCCCTGAAATCCCTACATGGATCATTCCTAGTTGTGGACTTGAAGCTCTTCTAGGGAACTGGACATAAGGAGTCCAGCCTCTTGCCTAGACTTCCCACCCTACAAATGGTGCCAAGATGCCAGTAAAGGCACATTCACTCCTTTGCCCCACTGAGGCCAGTGTGAACTGGTGAAACACCTTTGCAGGGGTCTGTGGCAGCTCCCATCAGAATTCACATTCCGTCCTGCCCTCACCCTCAGCAGCATTTGCCTTCTTGAAAGAGGCACATGTGTTAGTCCTATTCTGTGATGCCTCCTTGGCGTTTAGAACAGCGTCAGGCACATGCACATAGTAGGCACTCTATAGAGATGTCTGTTTAGGCAAGGAAGTCTTTGATCCAGCAGTCTCCCTGCTGTGAAAGTGCCTTAGGAAAATATTCCCACATGCTCAGAGATGTGTATACAATGACAGCAAATTTCTAGGGGAAACTCTAGTGCCCATTGATAGTCAGTGACCATTGTTTCCATTTTCATTCATTTCTTTCAACTGTGTTTTGGCATTTTCAGTGTAGAAATCTTACACCTCCTGGTTAAATTAACTCCTAAGTATACTGTTCTTTTTATTCTAACTGGAATTTTCTACTTATTAGGAGTATTCACCACTAGTATAGAAATACAGTTGAGTTTTGTATATTGAAGCTGGTGGTGAATTCACAGGTGTGTACACAGCTGTTTACATGTCAAACATACCACAATAAAGTGGTTTAAAAAAATAGAAATGAAAGCAAAATTAACGCATTCCCAAGTTACAAAAAAAAAAAAAAACCTCAGTGAATTTGTTGGTAGAACTGGCTTACTAGAAAAAAAACTAAAGGAAGTTGTTCAGCTGCAATAAGTGAATTCAGATGTTAATTAGATTCATGTGAAAAAACAAAGAGCACAGGTAAAGGTAATTATGTAAACAACAGTACTTTATGAGTTCACATTTCACGCCTTCTTCCTGTATTTAAAAAGCAACTGTCTAAAACAATATCACATAAATTATTGTTGTGAATGTGGTAGTTGCTCAGTCGTGTCTCACTCTTGGCAACCACTTACTGTAGCCCGCCTCTGTAGGCTCCTCTGTCCATGGGATTCTCCAGGCAAGAATACTGCAGTGGTTAGCCATTCCCTTCTCCAGGGAATCTTCCTGACCAAGGGTTGAACACGAGTCTCCTGCATTGCAGGCAGATTCTTTACTGTTTGAGCCACCAGGGAAGCCCCAATTATTGTTGGGCCAATAACATGTGGAATATAATATATTTGCAGTAACAGCACAAAGGAGATGGTTGCGAGCAAAGCTGTATTAGGTAAGAAAACAAGCCAGGATGGTGTGAGATCCACACGAACATATACAAAGTATCAGAAACCATGACAAAGAAGGTTAATAGAACAGAAGTTGTAAACATATACCTGATATTCTGCCTTATATCAGGTTTCATAGACATAACATAATATAATATAATAACATAACATAATAAAATAATGATAAGAGTGTATTAATGGGATGTACTCTTTATAGATCTACTATTGGTGACAACATAAGAAAAAGATGGAAATTGGAATAGAGCAATATAGGAGTAGGGTTTCTATATCTCATTAGGATTAGTATAAATTTCAAGCTGATTGTGATACAGTAAGATGTTATTAGTGGCATTAGTAATAAACACCTTACTTTAGAAAAGGAGAGATATACCCATCTGAATGCAGTGTTTGAAGGAACAGCAAGGAGAGATAAGAAAGTCTTCCTCACTGATCACTGCAAATAAATAGAGGAAAACAATAGACTGGGAAAGACTAGAGAGATCTTCAAGAAAATTAGAGATACCAAGGGAATATTTCATGCATATATGGGCACAATAAAGGACAGAAACGATATGGACTTAACAGAAGCAGAAGATATTAAGAAGAGGTGGCTAGAATATACAGAAGAACTGTACAAAAAAAAAAAAAAAGATCTTAATGACCCAGATAACCATGATGGTGTGATCAGTCACCTGGAGGCAGACATGCTGGAGGGCGAAGTCCAGTGGGCCTTAGGAAGCATCACTACAAACAAAGCTAGTGGGGTAGCTTTTTCACTGACTTGATGGACATGAGTTTGAGCAACTTCCGGGAGTTGGTGATGGACAGGGAGCCCTGGTGTGCTGCATGCCACGGGGTCACAGAGAGTCAGACACGACTTAGCGACTGAACTGAACTGAAGTTGTTTATGGTAGCATATAGCTAAGGAAATAACTTAAAAATAGTGGAAAAATCAGTAAAGAATTTAAAATGCTACACTAGAAAATACCCATTTAATGCAAAAGAAAGCAGTAACATGCTGCTGCTGCTAAGTCACTCAGTCGTATCCAACTCTGTGCAACCCCACAGACGGCAGCCTACCAGGCTCCTCCGTCCCTGGGATTCTCCAGGCAAGAGTACTGGAGTGGGTTGCCATTTCCTTCTCCAATGCATGAAAATGAAAAGTGAAAGTGAAGTCGCTCAGTCGTGTCCAACTCATAACGACCCCATGGACTGTAGCCCACCAGGCTCCTCCATCCATGGGATTTTCCAGGCAAGAGTACTGGAATGGGTTGCCATTGGACCATAGAACAAAATGACATGAGATAGAAAAATATATTGGCAGATGTAAGTCTGTATCAACATTAAATGTGAATAGATAAAACAATATGACCACAAGGCAGACATTGAGAGACCAATTTAAAAATAAAAGAAGATCAGTAAAATAAAAATATATATTAAAAAAATAAAATTCAATATTCAAAAACAATAAATAAAAATAAAAACAAGATCCAACTGAATGTTGTCTACAGAGGACACAGTTTAGAGTCTAAGGTATGTAAATTACCATGTACGTGTGTGTGTGTGTGTGTGCGTGCGTATCTGTGTGTGTGTTCAGTTGCTCAGTTGTATCCAACTCTTTGGGGCCCCATGGACTGTACCTGCAAGGATCCCTGTCCATGGAATTTTCCAGATGAGAATATGGAGTGGGTTGCCATTTCCTACTCCAGGGGATCTTTCAGACCCGGGGTCTTACCTGAGTCTCCTGCATTGGCAGGTGGGTTCTTTACCACTGGCGCCACCTGGGAAGCCTTATATGACCCAGCAATTCTACTCCTAGACAATTTTACGAAAGAGAAATGAAAACGTGCTCACACAGTGGCCTGTACTCAAATATTCCACACATGTATTCCTAGTAGCCACACGTAGAAACAACCCAACTATTCAATAACTGGTATACAGATGAAAGAAAAGCAAAAGAGTATACCTGTACAAAGGAATACTAGATGGTAATAATAATAAAGAACTACTAATGCATGCAACAGCAAGGATGTGTCGCAACCGTGCAAAAACTGTGAGAAACCAGACACAGAAGGCTACATATTATATGGTTTCATGTCAATGGATTTCTGGAAAAGGCACAACTATTCACACAGAAATGTATCTGTGGTTGCCAGGGTATAGGAGTGGAAGAAGGAGTCTGATGGCAAATACCCCAAGAGAGCATTTTTGAACAATGGGCCATTTTCTACATTTTTATTGTGGTAGCTTTTACACCACTGTATACATTTGTCAAAACTCTACAAACTGTAATGCTTTAAAGTGTTGGCTTTTATTGTATACAAATTATACCTCAATGCTTTTTTTGAAAGGAAAAGGAACATTTAAGTATTTAAATATTGGTTATTGTATCCATCTAGACCATGAGCTCAAAAACATAAAAATCGTATTTTGGAATTCTTCCCAGACCTGGACAACTTCTAGGATTTCCCATGACAGTTTCGTACTCTTATGACAGAACACACAAACTTGGTCTTAACCATGTTTACGATTCTCTCTCCCTCACTTCAAGTCCAAATTCTTGCTGAGTTCTGTCCATCTTCGTAAATGCCTAACGTGTCTACTTTTACCCACGTCCACCACATCTGTTCTGGTCCAAAGCCTCGCTCCATTTAATTCTCAACGCCCCTTCTAACTGGTCTCTTACATCCACTCAGGGTGTCTGTCTCCCTCTTCCCACCCTCTCCCTCCTTCTCTTACAGTTGCAGAACTTTCTGTGTCTTTCTAGATAATGCTACCCTCCTACACAAGGACTTGAAGGCATGGTCTAGCCCCTGTCCACCTTGCTAGCAACAACGAAAGTAGAGCTTCCTTTTCTTGTCTCTCTTATCAGGCTTCCTTCACACCATCCAATTTCCTAAGCTTCTCCACTTAGATTGTCCCCAATTTCTGAAGCCTGCTTCTTAGAAAACTCCTTCAAGCTAGGCTTCAATAGTACTTGAACCAAGAACTTCCAGATATAGAGCTTAGGTTTCAAGGAGGCAGAGGAACCAAAGGTCAAATTGCCAACATTCGTTAGATCACAGAGAAAGCAAGGGGAATTCGAGAAAAACATCGGCTTCTGCGTCATTGACTACGCTAAGACCTCTGACTGCATGGATCACAACAAACTGTAGAAAATTCTGAAACAGAGCGGAGTACCAGACTACTCGACCTGTCTCCTGAGAAACCTGTATGCAGGACAAGAAGCAAGCTAGAATCAAAGATGGAAGAGGTGACTGCTTCAAAACTGGAAAAGGAGTATGACATGGCTGTGTGTTATCAGGTAACAATGGCCTCATAATATGAGACAAAGGAATTAACTTCCTTGGGACATCCCAGCTCGTGCTAGAGGTGAAGAAGCTGCCTGTCAATGCATGAGAGACTCAGGTTCAATCCCTGGGTCAGAAAGATCCCCTGGAGGAGGCCCTGGCCACCCACTCCAGTATTCTTACCTGGAGAATCCCAGGGACAGAAGAGCCTTGCGGGCTATGGTGCATAGGATCCTAAAGAGTCAGACATGATGGAAGTGACTTAGCATGCACATGCATGAACTTACTTAATAGATATAAAGATATTCATCTTCATTACTTTTTGAGTGAATTTGCTCATCAGTATTTTTCAAGAAATGTGCTTATTTTACGTAAGTATCAATTTTGGGGAGAACATTTTTCTGCTGTCCTTTTTTAAACATCTTTATTGAAATAGAATTGATATACAGCAAATTGTATATATTTAATGTGTACAATTTGATGAGTTTGGACATATGCAAACAATGATACTATTATCACCACAATCAACGTAATAGACATACCCAACATCTCCTAAACTTTCCTTGTGTCCCTTTAGTTTTGCTTTATGTTAGACTGTGTGTGTGTGTGTGTGTAGTGAGAACACAATATTCGATTACCTCTTAGCAAATGTTGGGGCTACCCAGGAGGCTCAGTGGTAAAGTATTCACCTGCCAGTGCAGGAGATGCAGGAAATGGGGGTTTGATCCCTGGATCGGCAAGATCCCCTGGAGGAGGAAATGGCAACCCATTACAGTATTCTTGCCTGGAGAATGCCATGGACAGAGGAGACTGGTAGTCATGACTCAGGAGAATTGGCACACATTTGGCATGCATGAATAAGCACTTATAAGGTGCCATTTCACTTCATCTTCACTAGGACCCTTGAAGAAAACCCTTTCACCCCTGCAGGACGCTGAGACCAGATGCTCCTCTTGGAGACCCTATACTTTTCCTTCCAGCCCCACAGGAACTGCCCCGGGCTCCTGGTCAGAGTCTGAATTTTATCTGGATCCTGAACAGATTTTTCAGTTCGGTCCTCACAGGGACTTTATGACAGACCTTGTGTGTGGGCAGGAGATAGGTGTCCTGCAGAATGCAGGGAGCAGGCAGGGTCCTGAGGGAATCTTCTGAGGTAGCGTGGGTGCTTGGTGAGAGGACACAAATGGGGTGAGGCCCTGTGAGTAGAGCTGGCGGAGGGGCTAAAGAGGCCCCTGAGGCCTGTTGAAAGGGGAGGGGAGGGGTGGGAATTTGGGGAGAAAGAGGAATTGAGGCAGCTGTCCCCAGGAGACGGACTCTGGAAAATGACAGTGATTAAAGGGATGTAAGGAAGTTGTCATAGGCACCGTGACGGGAAACCGTCTCCTCTCTGCAGAATTCAGTAGTTCAGAGTGGGTGCTGCGATAGAGAGGACCAGGTCCCTGGAGCTTCTTCTGTGGATCTGGCATTCACTTCGAACCTCCCATGGGGCAGGATATAAAGTTACCATGACTAGAGTTGACCAGGGTGGGGTTAGGGCCATTCTCAGGACCCAGACATGGGAAATCAATTTCTGAACCCCTCAGCTCTAAGGCACACCACACCCCTGGAATGAACCTGCCTTCCTCAGGGTGACATGCTGGTGAATGCGGGCTGCAGGAATTGCAAGTCTGGAGGCCTCTCTCCCTTGGGATTGACTGAACAGAGACTCAGTGCAAATGCCCACTCAGTAGCCCAGAGGCAAAGATGTGAGGCTCTGTGTCCCAGGGTGCAGACTGTAGGCTCTGGGGGAGGGGTGTGAAGCCACTGAGGTAAATGGGATCTATTAGCTAGAGTAGTGTCCACTTAAAGAAACACATACAACAGAAGAGTTGTGAGTTTAGGTTGGATTCGGGGTCTCCTGGGGACTATATCCCGGGACACAGCTCCTCCGTTAGCTCTGAGAACACTGCTCTGAGGAGGTAGCAGTGAAGGCAATATGAGTTTTGCCTAGGAAATACATGAAGTCTACCATGAGTACTGGCAAAAGATTACTGTGAAACACAGAGATCAGACATTGCAAGTTAATCATTTCCATGCTTTTGTGTATGTGGGAAGTTGCCAGAATCTGGGGTCACTGAACCTTTTCCTGAGGTAGGCGTGGGACTAAATAAGGGCCAGTTTGTCCAAAGCACAGTGTGCCTCTTCCTGTTTGTCACCCAGAATTCCTTCAGATTGCAGTGTCATTCAGGAACCACAGAGGTTACAAGTTAACCCTGTAGAACTGGCTGTGAGCAATGCTGTTTCTCTTAGGGATCCTAATTCATCCAAGGCCACAGTTGGAATTTCTGAGCTGGAGTGCATCTGTGTTCTCAGGTGTGACCTGTTAGAGCTGTTTGGGGTTGGTGTCCAGGATGAGCAGTCTGAACTGTTTGCAGATCTCTGTCCCAGAGCATGAAATCTCAGAACGATTTGGGGGGCCTTTGTCCAGAGGGTTGGGCCTCTCAGCTGTTCATGTATCTGCATATGAGAATAGTTTTAAGAGGAAGACTGGAGGGTCCCCACTGGCACGGGTCTTAGAAGTAGGTCTGTGATGTCACATTTGCTAAGATTTCTACCGTGCCTCTGCACAGAGATAAAAGCTTGGGGCCCCATCCTCAGAGAGGGTAATAATGCACAGTTCACAATAGCCCAGGTAATAATCCTCTTAAGAACAATTCTTGCTGATATGACTACCACCCTTGATAGGGGCCCTGTGACAGAAACTCTGTACACACACTCCCTTGGTCCATCTGCCCAACCCACAACAAGGAGGGCACCGATAGCAGACGGCCGCCCAAGGCCCTGTGCAAATGGAAGGTCTCAGATCATGAGGAGGGTGGGAATTGGATGTAAGCTCGGGCTCCTTGGAGGAGGCAGGGAAGAATCAGCACGACCCTGGCCAGGTAGTGGGGGAGGGGGGTGTTTGCACAGGCCCACAAGGACCCTATGACTGACTCACTGTCAGGATATGTCTCTGTGTCTCCCCATCACACACCCAGCTTCTTCCCTGATGTGTGGAATGTAATCTTCACATTCACTGGGGACATGGTGGGGGAAGGTACAGAGGTGAGCCTCCAAGCAGCTCGGGAGAAATCTCACATTCACCAATTTGCATGAGGCTCCACCACAAATGCAGAGATCCCTGCCTCTCTTTCCCCCATTAAAGGAGACATTGGCAGTGAGATCAGCAGGAGGGCAGTCTGGGCAGGATAGGTTGTGAGGGACCCTGCGTACAGCATGTGCCTCCCCAGGGATGGAGCATGTCCTTGTCTTGATGGGCAGAGGCCCCTGATGTGGATGAAGGGAGCATGATTAAGGCCCAAGCCATGGGCAACTGAGTCATTCCCTAGAGGGGAGGGCTTCTTTTCTCCTATACAGAAAGTATACTCTACATCATCCAGTAGCAGGGCTTGGGCTAACTAAGTGAGGACAGTTTAGTGCCAGAAGTAGTCTCTCCATCCCTGTCTAATGCTCTATCTTTGTCTTTCTCCCTGCCATCTCTGTGCCTCTTATATCATCTCTCTTTGCCTTTGCAAGACTCAGTGTGGCCTCACTCACACCAAGAGGGTCTTTGCCCTGTCTCTCCTGAGGGTATCATCAGTTGACAAGAATGTTCACTGGGAGCAGGAGGAGGCATTCCCCTTGAGTGTAGGGGATTCCAGGAAAGGCATGCTCAGCTGCAGAAGGGGTGGGGAAGGGTTTTTCTTCAAATCAACCAAGAGCTCCTCAACAATCATGTGCGATCTGGGCCTCGGAAAGAAGCCTGGGGACTTCTCTGACAAGAACCCTCCTGTGGTTCAAGTCAAAATCCTCCCAATGGCCAGAAGGCCCAAGGGACCTGGCCCTCATCACTTCTGTCACCCAATCTCCTCGCTCTCCCTCCATCATGCTGTGCCTGTCACATTGCCCTCCTCACTGTTTTCATACACACTACACAGGGTTCTACTCCCCAGCTTTTCCACTGGCCTTACCTCTGTCTAGGATACATTTCTCCCAGATAGGCATATCTCCTCTAGGCTGTTGCTCAAATGTCACAATCTTAGAACTTCCCTGACCACTCTTTCTAAATATCACCCCTTCTCTCTATTTTACTATCCCTATTTAATGTTAATCGTGGCAGTTACAAACACCTGATACATTACTTGTATTTGGGGACCACAAGATCCCAACAGAATGTAAGCTCCATGAGGAAAGGCTTGATTTTCTCTTTCCTAACACACAGAGTTGTGCTTGACACATGCTTTGGAGAGAATGAATGAATGATGGAATGAATACACAAATTTAAACTTGCTGAGAGAGGCATAGCTAGACAGGCTGAGGATCCTGCTAGGGAACATATTCAGGGATGACAAGATGGTGACAAAGCCATTGTCTTTATCTCACCTACGTAGTGGTGTCCTTGGGTCCCCTCGGAGTTGACCCCTTTCCTAACACAATGGAAGGTCCTGTTGTCTCTTCCACATATTACTCGCAGTCAGCGACAGAGGGCTTTCCCACGCCAGGCCTGCAGATCCCAGTCGGAAGCTTTATCTATCCTGCCCCTTGGGGGACAGCGGCTGGCTTTCCCGCATGAGACCTATTCTGTATTGAACAGGAAAGCACAAACAAGCACAATGCCCAGCATAGATAAAATGCTTTCAGTGTTCTCTGTTAGACAATGATCCCCATAGAGATGTAATCTTCAGTTTATGAAGACTTTTTTCTGAGTCCAAAATTGCAGGAATCTGTGGGGTTTTCCCCCTAACCTTGCCCTTCTGCCCTTTGTGGATTCTCCTATATTGCTGTTCCCCAATCCCACCCGCAAGGGGCGCGCGAGATGAAACAGTTCTGTCCTGGGATATACCACTGAGGGGTAGCGGTAAGACCACCCACTCTGAAAGGTACCATTGGGAGAGGGCCTGTGACAACAGAGACAGGGTCTCCTTACACCGCGTTGGCACGGACCGCAGTTCCCTGCAGCGGCACTCATGGCGCCACTGAGTCCATCCCCGTTTGCTCCTCTTCATCTTCCCACTGCTTTCGAATCCGAGTGGACACAGGTATTAAGCGGAAACTTTCTTTGGCTCTTTTTCAACTCCACCCCTTCGTTGGTGGGACGACTACAGAGCCAGAGACTGGCTGTCGGTTTGGGTGTGGAGTCAGGGAAGCGTTCTGGGCAGTGATTGGCCACTGCGTGATTGCAGGCAGTGTGGTCGCAGACCTGGAACTGAGGGCGAGAGGCGCCTGTATACACATGCGCCTGCGTTGGCGTGCGCGACTTTTCAGAACATACAATTTTCCTCCGAGTTTTATTGCTTTTCCGAAAGGGGTCGAATAGCTTAGTGGCGAGGTTTGGCGCAGTCGCTGGCTGTGCATGGTGACGGCGTTTCATTCTTGTTTAGCTCTCGCTCAGTCTGGAACTTGTGGCAGTGCAGGGTCATTCACACAAATGCATGCAATTCATGTCCAGGGAGAGGTCCCTGAATTTGGTGTCTCTCCCTGGAGAATAACCTGTATCTGGCAGCTTGGGATCGTGTATAGCTACGTGTGACAACACAGGTGCTGCTTGGGTACATTTGATCTCCATGAGCCTTTGGGCGGGGTTGTGAGTGATGGGATATTTGATCTCAGTGGATTTTGTGAGCCATAATACAAAGCCTCAAGGATGTGTGCCTGTATACCGGGATGTGCATCTTTGGAGCTTGCTGGCTTTTCAGACCCTGGGTGTGAGATCTCTGTGTAGGCGTCTGCACCCCAGAATGTGAGATCACTGAGTTTGGATTCTGGGTCTGAGGTTGTGATGCCTCTGTGCTGCTTTAAGGATGGGTCAGTGTAAAGGGGTAAACTATCAGCTGCTTGGGGATCTATGCACAGGTTGCAAGTTTTTCATTTGTCTGGGAACTTTATCTTAAGATTATATGATGTTCTTGAGTTATTAAAACTTCTGTCTTTCTGTTTAGGGGGTTTTGTGTTAGGTCGGTAAGTGTCCCAGTGGTTTGGGAGTCAGTCTCCATGATGTGAAGTATCTGTGCAGTTCTCATTTGTTTCTGTCTGGAAGACTTTGGTCTGTTTGGACCGTCTTTGTCACAGTGTGTATGGTTATGGTCTCAGTTGTGTTTGAGGGTCTGAGACGAGTTGTACACTCTCTGTGTAGAGATTCAGTGAGCTCTTTTTGGTGTCTCTGGGTATCTATCTGAGCTGTTTGGAATCTTTGTGTTAGATGTAAAACCTCTTATGTTCTTGGCTGTGAAGTCTCTGTCCGGGAACTGAGGATTTGGAAGCTGGCAGATATGATTCTGAAGCTTGGAACCTGACATGCTGACTGTGTTGTTGAGTGTATCACTTGTCTCCTGAAATCTCAGTTTGTACCATAATTAATACAATGGGGCCAGTGCCCATCTTGGAGGGTACCTGTGCATGTTAGCAATGTGTGTAAAGGGCCTGGCTCCAGACTGTCCTTCAGCAAATGTTTCTGAGCGCCTGCCATAGACCTGCGCACTATTGGAGGAGTTTGGGACAGGACAAAACCAACCAACTCTCTCATTTCATAGACTTGGTGGTCAGTAAATAATCAAGGGTGGCAGGCAGTATGAAGAAAGATATTGCTAGATCAGGGTAAACGGTGTATGTAGGTATGATGTTATTATTTTATTCAAGATAATGAGGGAAAGACTCCCTGAAAGATGGCAAGTAAGCAGAGATCTGGAGGAAGTAAGGGAGCAGGCTGTGGGGTTACCTAAGGGAAGAGCATTCCAGGCAGAAGGAACAATAAATGCAACAGTCCTGGCATGGAAATCTACTTGGCATGCTCCTGAATGTCAAGGAATTCTGTGATGTGCTGGGTTTGGCACATAGCTCTCATTGAAAGGGGCCTGGTGCTGCTGTTTCTGTTTCTCCTACAGTTTGTGGTCTTCTGCATTTCTTAGATGAAGAACTTAAGGCTCCAACATGTGCCTGCACCTTCTCTCCTACCTATACTTGAAATTAGAGTGAAACCTTCTGGTCCATCATGAGAGACAGAGAGCTTCAGTGTACCAGCTACAGGGATGATAGCATCCACGCTGAATGTCAGCCAAGCAGCGGAATCAGTTGTAATCATGGGATAACATTGCTCCTCTTGATGGAGGGCAGGACTTAAGAAGGAGAAAGGAAATGGGGCAAAGGAGAGAGGCAGGAAGGGGGAGCTGGAGGACAATGAGAAAGAAAATGAGTGGTTTCATCACATTGCTTGGATTTGGCCCAATTCACCTTGATGAAATGATTGGATTAGGAAATGTGGAATCTGTAACCTATTTCTTTCCTTATATTGGTGAGTTTTGTCTTTGGTTATCTTTTTTTTTATTCTTATGGGTGGAAACTTATGAATTCATATTGACCTTTTGAAAGAGCCAGCTTTGGGTTTTGTTCATTATCTATATATTTTTCTCTAATATCTGTTCTGTCTCTATTTCCCTTATTTTGCTGACAGTCTCACTACCAACGGGGTTTAATAAAGTCCCTGAGAGTTTCCCAAGTGTAGTGAAATCTCACAGATTCTGGGGCACTCTTGTAGACGCACTGAGTGAGAGTCACTGAGTGTAGATCATGGAATCTGCACTTTTTAAAAGAATTCCTCAATTCTGATTGACATGGACAACTTGTCTAGGCACTACCGGAGCAGAGGCATGGTCTTATTTTGCCTGCTGCCTGGCTCTGTCTCCATTGAGAGCATGTGACAGGGGTTTCCTGCTTTCTCTGATCCACAAACCCAAGACCACCAGTCTAGGAGACTCACTGACATGCTGTCTGCTGTTCTAAGGAGGCTCTGAGACCATCGTGTCTACAAAACATCCTGATGCCAGTCTTGTCAAGCCTCCATTTGAAAGATTTCTGAAGAAATCAGATTTCCATTTAGTGTGCATTTCTATGATGTAAGATCAATTTTTGTTATGTGGTAGCTGTTATTGTATATATTTTGCTGTAGCTGTTGGATCTTACCCTTGATTGAATAAATACAGAACACCCAGAGTTTTCCACAGTGCATCCAGACCTGTGGCTCCCTTAATGCTGGGCAACACTGAACAAGTTACGTAGTGCCTCTGCGCCTCATTCCTCTTTTAACCACATGGAAACACTAGCTTCGATTAAATTTAACTACTTCATGGGGCAATGTAGACCACTGACCATGTTACGACATGAGAAATTGTCAGGATAGTACGTGCCATGTGGTATGTTCCAAGTCAAATCTAACTGTTGTCATTACTGTTGTTAATATTATTGCTGTTCCACATTTCCTGGAGATTGTTCCAGAGACACAATGTGAAGACCACCTTTGACACACTGCATGGACCTTGCACTATCATTTCAGGCCTTTCAGGGCCTCAAGATTGGAGTGTATGAAGTATGAGGGAGGGTTTTTTGTTTTTTGTTTTTTGTTTTTTTTAGCACAGTGAGTATCCCCCTCTTCTTATGGGGATATTGTGAAGCTTAAAGGAAATATTTGGGTTTCATCATGTGATCTTATGAAAAAGTTTAGTGAATATTCTATGTGAAGTTAGACATCTAATGACCTCTTCATAGGATTTGCATCATGACGGGAAAGCAAGTGGTCACTGGACAGTTATAGAACATGAGTATAAAAATTTTTAAAAACATTGCCCAGGGAAATTAAAAGGCCAAGAAACCTAATCGCATGGCCTTTTTTTGCCATTATTTTTATCAAGTCTAATTCTCAATCAAATCTGAAGATCTGAATCTGATGAAGATATGAAAATGTTAATAGTCAAACGATCATCAGTAATGCTTTATTTCTTGTGTAGTTTTCACATTTCCAGTTTTGTTGTGTTTCTTATTTCTTCCACTTATACTCATGATTGTTTATTCCAAGGGTGATGATATGGATATTTTCTGAGGTAAATCATGAGGAGATGTTCAGCTGTGTTTTGGGATGCAGAGTCTGAAGACAGGGGCACAGATCAGAGACGACACAGATCAGTTGGGATTGGGGAGGTAAAGGCATGGGGGCAGGGACAGGGGGATATGAGTACAAGCAGAAACGGAAGTGAAGAGAGAGCTCACCCTTCTGGATCGTGCTTAGCTCTCCATAGGTACACAATGTACATATGTACTCCATATGTACTCAAATGTCTTTGAGTACTCATAGCAACACTGTAAGGTGAGCATTTTTAATGCTATCATCCCTTTCTGCAGTTGAGGAGCAGAGACACAAAGACATTAATGGGTGAATGAATTTGTACAAAGTCACCTAGCTGGCAAGAGCTGAGACAGATTGGTGCCCAGGACAGAGAGAAACAGACAGGCGTGGTATCTGACTCCCAGTCTGGAATACAGTGCAGTGTCTAGTCTACTGTGGGTCAGAAGGCAGATCAACATGTCCATCCGCATGAAACACTATGATGGATCTGCATATGGATTGAACACAGTTTCTCCTAAGTGCATGAAAGTCCATGGGGTGTCATGTCAACATGCAAAGGTCACAGAGAACAGTTCCTAGCCCGTAGCAAGCTCTAAACATGTATTTGCCAAGACAGATATTAGTGGACCACCCTCATCATTCTGGAAAGTAGCATAACCATAGAAATAATGTAATGATAAACAGAACAACAAATACAATATCATGAAGACATTACCTCGCCCATCTCCTAATTTTTTAAAATGCAGATTCGACCTGAAATGCAATAGACCACGTGTTAATTTTTTTTTCTCTTAAGTGTGGCATTCTAGATAATTTCCAAATAACATTTTATTAATATTTTAATTTGTTGTATCTTCATTGTTACATAGGCAGTCTTTCTATTATAATTGAAAGATGGACTTTCTGAAAACTCGTTCTCTTCAGGTATCTTGAGGTTTCAGCATAAAAAGTTGTGTTGGTATCCCTGCCAGGTGAAAACCCAATCAGCACACTGAAGTCAGAAGTATGATTTTTGGTACAGTAGGTAGGGGCCTGTAGGGGAGGAGAGAGGTCCTGATGGAAGGTTAGCTAAGCCTGCAAGTGTTGTGAAAAAGGTCACTGACTCTATAGGCCCAAACCAAACAACAACTCACAGGTCCCTAGGAAGACACTGGTGTTCCTTCCACATAAGTGTCTGTGTTAGGACTTTCAGACCATTGCTCTTTTGGCTCCCATGATGCATTGGGGCAGCTGGTGACACTTATAACACAGTCCTGCTTTGACTCAGGCTGTGCGTGAGAGTCACAGCCTCCCCTGCAGCACCGCCCCTTTTGTGGGTGATCTGGAGCCCTTTTTGTGATGTCTGGGAGTCGACAGATTCTGACAGGAAACAAGGAAGAAAATACATAGCGCACAGGGCACATGCACCGTCCTTGATAGAGATGCAGCTGCAGCTTGTTACAGTAACCAGTTGGGGATGAGAAGAGTTTGATTTGGTGACTCAAAGAAGAAATGTGGAAGTGAACTCAATGCAAAGGGAGAAAACATATTAAGAGGGGCTAAACAGCTACAATTCCCATTTCTGTAGCAGGCAGGGTGCTCCATTACTGTTGTGAGAAGGCTCCATGCTCTGAGCTCTGGGAGGGAGTGATGAGTGTTCTAAGGACCCGCCATCAACCCTAAGCAGGGGGCGCTGAGTGTGTAAAGACATAAGTCTCAGCCTTCAGCACTGACAGACACAGAAACTTCTTAGCCCTGTTGAAAGTGGGGCTGTGGCACCTTCAGTTCAGTTCAGTTCAGTTCAGTCGCTCAGTTGTGTCCGACTCCTTGTGATCCATGAATCGCAGCACACCAGGCCTCCCTGTCCATCACCAACACCCGGAGTTCACCCAGACTCGTGTCCATCCAGTCAGTGATGCCATCAAGCCATCTCATCCTCTGCCTTCCCCTTCTCCTCCTGCCCCCAATCCCTCCCAGCCTCAGAGTCTTTTCCTAGGAGTCAACTCTTCGCATGAGGTGGCCAAAGTACTGGAGTTTCAGCTTTAGCATCATTCCTTCCAAAGAAATCCCAGGGCTGATCTCCTTCAGAATGGACTGGTTGGATCTCTTTGCAGTCCAAAGGACTCTCAAGAGTCTTCTCCAACACCACAGTTCAAAAGCATCAATTCTTCAGCACAAGGAAACGCAAAGGTAAGGTGGTGGTGGTTGTTCGTTTTCAATCGCTGGGTCGTGTCCAACTCCTTTCAGGAGACCCCATGGACTGTAGCACCCCAGGCTCCTCTGTCCTCCACTATCTGCCATATTTTGTTCAAATTCATGTGCATTGAGTCAGTGATGCTGTATAACCATCTCATCCTCTACTTCCCCCTTCTCCATTTGCCTTCAATCCTTCCCAGTGAAAGGTTGTTGCTGAACCATGAAAGACACCGGGATTCTTGGCCTCTGGAGGAGAAGACTTCATTCCGGGGCCAGAGACAAGCCTTGATCGCTCAGAGCTTTTGTGTAATAAAGTTTCATTAAAGTATAAAAGAGATAGATAAAGCTTCTGATATAGACATCAGAAGAGGGGACAGAAGGAGTGCCCCCCTGCTAGTCTTTAGCTGGATTTTATATAGCTACTAGCAGTCTGATAATTAAAGAAAGGCAATGTCTCAAAACTCAGAGAATGGCACCAGGCCCTTCACCCACAACATGCATTTTCAGATAACATTGGCGCCAGGTGAGTCATCCTGGGCCATAAAACGGTTGACTTGAATCTTGAAGAAAGGCAGATTTCCATACAAATATATAGTTTCATTGACGTAGATTAGAAGAACAAGGTATGAGTTTAACATACTGGTTTGTCAAGTGGGTTCTGAGCCTTTAGGCAGAACCGCCTTGAAGACAGAGTCAAGGGTAAATGCATAGAACATTAACATAGCTTAAGACAAGCATTTCCGTAAGAAAAATGCATTGGTTAGCCCAAGGTTTGAAAAAAGTGAAGTTCAGGTGGAACCAGGTGTCATTATGGCAACACAAAATTTTAAGAGAAATCTCTTTTTATATTTGTATAGAGAAGGAGAAAAAAAATAGCACTAGTTTGTTTCCTCCTGACGCTTAAGAGAAAGATAAAAAATGTCCAACACTTGCAGCCTATTTCCTCTGTTTGGAGACCCCTGGCCTTCCTGCCTGTTACCCTCTCATTCCCCTGTTTTCTTTTAGGAGAATTATGTTGCTTAGGGAAAGGGGAGTAATTCTCACTCCATAACTGCTTCCGAGCTGATAAGGGGCATTGTCCCTAAATTGGTGAGGCAACATATTGTCCTAACCCTCATATTGAGGGTCTCTGATCCAGGGGTCCCAAGAAGTAGCTGGAGGAAGCTGCAGCAGTTGCAGGAGTTTGAGCAACCATTTGTAAATTAAAAGCCTTCATGCGACTAGAAACAAATCCAGCTACACAGTTACAGGTGCAGGGAGCAAACAGCAAAAACAGAACAATCAGAATTATTGTAATCAAGATAGTTTTCCACCATGGGGAACTAGTTAACGTCTCCCAAAGTGAGGCAATTGAGGCTTCAGGAGCATCCATAGCCTGAATCATCTTGTTCATGTGTTTAGTAAAATGAGTACCATTAGTGCTCATGTCACGTATATATGTACAGCACTGGGTATGAATAATGGCACAAGTTCCTCCTTGTGCAGCTGTCAGAATATGTAAGGCCAATCTGTTTTGTAAAACCACCTATCTAATTTGTATTTGTTCAGCATTAAGAGGTGAAATAGAGACACAGATGTATACAACAGGCTTTTGGACTCTGTGGGAGAGGGAGAGGGTGGGATGATTTGGGGCAATGTCATGGAAACATGTATAGTATCATATAAGAAACGAATTGCCAGTCCAGGTTCGATACAGGACCCTTGGGGCTGGTGTACTGGGATGACCTGGAGGGATGGTACGGGGAGGGGGGTGGGAAGGGGGTTCAGTATGGGGAACACGTGTACGCCCATGGCGGATTCATGTTGATGTGTGGCAGAACCAATACAATATTGTAAAGTAATTAGCCTCCAATTAAAATTAAAAATTTTTAAAGAAAAGAGCTGAAATAGATTTTTGAGAATCTTGTAATGCCTATTGAGTAAAAGTAGTCAAAGCATCCACTCGTAGCATAACATCTGTAGTTCCCAGAGAGGGAACAAACACTGCAGCCAAATAATCACACCAGTGAAATGAAGATCTTGCCCACTGAGTTTAAGGTGTGGTAAATTAGCAGGCTTTTCTGGAAGCTCTGAAAATATGAAGCCGTGAGTAAAAGCTAGACCTTGGGTGCATCTCCCTATCCAGCCAGGAGGAAGCCATGCCCATAGGTAGGAGCCACATATCCAAAGGTCCCGTTTGGAGCAAGCCAGCGTGACTGAGATATCCAGTCCCAATCAGTGCCTGGCCAGGCAAAGGGAGGACCTGAACTGGGGTTGGAAAATTCAGGAATGATTACCTTGCATATTTCCTGAGGCAAAAGTCACAATTGTTTCCAATCATTATAATTAAGTTGTTGGCTAACTTCTGGGGATGGCTCTATTTGTCCCTAGCATATATGGTCAGTAGACATTAGATGTCCTTTTTCAGGAGTTAGCCATATAACCTCATATCATCCCATATTTGATAAATGTCATGTACAAAGCCACTAGATCTAGACCCATTTACCTTATGTGTAGTGAAATAGTCATAAAACCAAGACAATGTAAATCAAAATTAAAAGCCACGTTATGTCCATAGTTAAAGTACAAAGTGTTGCACCAGTCCATCTTAGGGTTGTTAAATGTCATCAGATTAAGAAGAGGCATCACATACGATTGTTGTGGAAGGTATTCGCAGACTTGGAGAAAGTCTTTTCCTTGAAGTGGAGATGTACACCATGGGAAGCCTTCCACTGATGAAGAGGGGAGCACTCTGCACACCTAGCAGTTAGACTCATTGTGGAATGCAGCATAGGAGTGAGCCCAGAACAGGAAGGCATTGTCTTGAGGATCAAATGGCAAACTCAGGATTTTTGGAGTCAGCAGAAGTAGGCTCACACAGAGTATCAGGCCCATCTGAAAAGTACAAAGTCAGAGCATAGAAAGTAAAGACATAAAATGACGTCACTTAGTTCTGGTCAGGGTGCCACCTCTTAAACTTGAGTGTGATGCACCAACGAATCAATTCCTGGCACTTTGACAGCTGTGGGAGAAGAAAGAATAAGCTGGTAAGGGCCTTTCCAGAGGGATTTGAGGGATTGGCCCCTAGATCCCAATGTTTTTATCTGGACCTCAGTTCCTGGCTGAAATAGAGGCTTGCTTGACTCAGAAGCTGGGTCAGGAGTCACCTTCCAGAGTTCCGATAATGCTTGTTGAAAAGCTGAGAGCTGAGTTACATAATTAGTTAATTCTAAGGCTTCAGGGTTTATAACAATGTCTGTGCATAAGAAAGGCCTTCCATAAATACATTCAAAGGGGGACAGCCCCTCCTTTTGGGGGGCAGTCCCAGCCCTCATTACAGCTATGGGTAGAACTTTAATCCAATTGTCCTGTGTCTCTTGAGTTAATGTGTCTCTTGAGTTAATGTGCACAGATGTCTTTTGATAATGTCCTTAGCTAGTTTTCTACGACAGGGAAAAACCTCAATCCATCCAATAAAAGTATCCACCCAAGCTTGTGAGCAAGAATATCCATTAGCTTGTGGCATATGAGTAAAATCAGTTTCCCAGTCTTCTCCAGGATATTTTCGACTTCGTTGTAATCCAGATTTTGCTAGCTTTTCAATCTTTGGGTTATTTTTCTGAAAAACTTAACATCTTTTGATAATGTCCTTTAAAATTTTCATTACATTTTTTACCTTCAAACAAATGAGAAGCCATCTGGTAAGTACTCTCTTGAGAAACCTATATGCAGGTCAGGAAGCAACAGTTAGAACTGGACATGGAACAACAGACTGGTTCCAAATAGGAAAAGGTGTACGTCAAGGCTACATATTGTCACCCTGCTTATTTAAATTATGCAGAGTACATCATAAGAAACGCTGGGCTGGAGGAAACACAAGCTGGAATCAAGATTGCCTGGAGAAATATCAATAACCTCAGATATGCATATGACACCACCCTTATGGCAGAAAGTGAAGAAGAATTAAAAAGCCTCTTGAGGAAAGTGAAAGAAGGGAGTGAAAAAGTTGGCTTAAAGCTCAACATTCAGAAAATGAACACCATGGCATCTGGTCCCATCACTTCATGGGAAATAGATGGTGAAACAGTGGAAACAGTGTCAGACTTTATTTTGTTGGGCTCCAACATCACTGCAGATGCTGATTGCAACCGTGAAATAGAGATGGTAACAGGCAGGAAGGCCAGGGATCTCCAAACGGAGGAAATAGGCTGCAAGTGTCAGATGTTTTTTATCTCTCTTAAGCGGCAGAAGGAAACAAACTACTGATATTTTTTTCCTTCTCTATACAAATTTTAGAGGAGGTTTCTCTTAAAATACTCTGTTGCCATAATGACACCTGGTTTCACCTGAAGTTAACTATTCTCAAACCTTGAGTTAATGCATTTTTCTTATGGAAATCTTTGTCTTAAGCTCTGTTAATGTACTATGCATTTACCCCAAATTCTGTCTTCAAGTGGGTTCCACCTAATGGCTCAGAACCTACTTGATAAACCAGTATGTTATACTCAGACATTGTTCCCCTAATCTATGTAAATGAAACTATTTTTTATGGTAATGTGCCCTTCTACAACATTCAAGTCAATCGTTTTATGGCCAGGGATGAATCCTCTGGTGCCAAGATTATCCCAAAATACATCTTATGGATGAGGGGCCTGGTACCATTCTGAGTTTTAAGACATTCCTTTCTTTCATTAACAGACTGCTAGTGACTATATATAACATCCAGCTGAAGACTAGCAGGAGGGTATTCTTTCTGCCCCCTTCTGATGTCATGTCAGAAGCTTTCTCTATCTCCTTTATACTTTAGTAAAACTTTATTACACAAAAGCTCTGAGTGATCAAGCCTCGTCTCTGGCCCTGGAATGAATTCTTCTCCTCCAGAGGCCAGGAATCCCAGCGTCTTTTCCTTCAGCAACAACCTTTCAAAAGTAAAAGATGCTTACTCCTTCGAGGGAAAGTTATGACCAACTTGGATAACATATTAAAAAGCAGAGACATTACTTTGGCAAAAAAGGTCCGTCTAGTCAAGGCTATGGGTTTTCCAGCAGTCATGTATCTATGTGAGAGTTGGACTGTGAAGAAAGCTGAGCGCCAAAGAATTGACGCTTTTGAACTGTGGTGTTGGAGAAGACTCTTGAGAGTTCCTTGGACTGCAAGGAGATCCCACCAGTCCATCCTAAAGGAGATCAGTCCTGGGTGTTCATTGGAAGGACTGATGCTGCAGAGAAACTCCAATACTTTGGCCACCTCATGCAAAGAGTTGACTCATTGGAAAAGACCCTGATGCTGGGAGGGATTGGGGGCAGGAGGAGAAGGGGACGAAACAGGATGAAATGGCCTGATGGCATCAGAGACTCGATAGACATGAGTTTGGGTGAACTCCGGGAGTTGGTGATGGACAGGGAGGTCTGGCGTACTGCGATTCATGGGGTCACAAAGAGTCGGACACGACTGAGCGCCTGAACCGAACTGAACTGACCTGAAGTACTCTCTACACCTAAACGAAAACTCTGGTGTAAACCCTTAAGAATTTTCCATTGAGTATTTTCAGGAATTATTAATCGTCCATCCTCAGACTGTAGCCATCCTTTATCAGTAATCTTTGCTCCTCTTTTCTCATATTTTTCTAATTTTTCCTCAGTATATTGTGGGTTTTCCTGCTACACGGGACCTGTCCAGATCAAAGGCATCTGCAGTGAAGGGGTTTCCTAAAGTGCCGCTTTTCTTGCTTGACAGTCAGCCAGCTGATTACCTTCAGCTACTTTACTCCCATTCCTGCTGTGCCCTTTGCAATGCATAACAGCTACTCCTTTAGGACAATATATAGTAGTCAAAAGTCTCTGCACCTCTCTGAAAGGCTTAATAGGTTCTCCTGTTGTCCTTTTACACTGTCTTTCTTTCCATATTGCAGAATGAGCGTGTAAAGTCAAATAAGCATACTTAGAATCAGTGTAGATATTTGCTCGCTGCCCTTTGCTTAACTCTAGAGCTCGGGTCGGGACAAGGCGATGGCACCCCACTCCAGTACTCTTGCCTGGAAAATCCCATAGATGGAGGAGCCTTGTAGGCTGCAGTCCATAGGGTTGCGAAGAGTCGGACACCACTGAGCAACTTCACTTTCACTTTTCACTTTTCACTTTCATGCATTGGAGAAGGAAATGGCAACCCACTCCAGTGTTCTTGCCTGGAGAATCCCAGGGACCGGGGAGCCTGGTGGGCTGCCCTCTATGGGTCGTACAGAGTCGGACAGGACTGAAGCGACTTAGCAGCAGCAGCAGCAGAGCTCGGTTCAGAGCCACAAGTTCCGCTAACTGAGCACTGGTTCCCTGGGGGAGAGATTTTGCTTCTAAAACCTGTTCAGCAGTCAACAGGGCATAACCTGCATTACGCTTCCCATCCTGATCACCAGCATCAGGGTCTTTTCCTGTGAGTCAGCTCTTCCCATCAGGTGGCCAAAGTATTGGAGCTTCAGGTTCAGCATCGGCCCTGCCAGTGAATATTCAGTTGGTTTCCTTTAGGATTGGCTGTTTTGATATCCTTGCTGTCCGAGGGATTCTCAAGTGTCTTCTCCAGCACCACAAACCGCAAGTGTCAATTCTTTGTGACTCAGCCTTCTTAATGATCGAACTCACACATCTGAACATGACTACTGAAAAAGCCATAGTTTTGACTATATGGACGTTTGTCGGCAAAGTGATGTCTCTGCTTTATACTATGCTGTCTAGGTTTGACATGAGCTTCCTTGGTGGCTCTGTGGTAAGGAATTCGCCTGCATGGGTGTACCTATGGCTGATTCTTGTTGATGTTTGACAGAAAACAACAAAATTTTGTAAAGCAATTATCCTTCAATTAAAAAATAAAGTGGGGAAAAAAAAAAAAAAGAATCTCCCTGCAATGCATGGGATGCAAGAGTCATGGGTTTCACCCCTGGGCTGGGAAGATGCCTTGCCATGCCCCATGGGAGGAGGGCATGGCAATCCACTAAAGTATTCTCGCCTGGAGAATCCCATGGACAGTGGCACCTGGCAGGCTACGGTCCATGGGGTCGTAAAGAGTCAGACACAACGAAGCAATGAGCATGCATGCATACTATCTTTGTTATGGTTGTTCTTCCAAGGATCAAGTGTCTTAATTTCATGGCAGCAATCACCATGCACGGTGATTTTGGAGCCTCCAAAATTAAATCTGTCCGTGCATCCACTTCCCCCCTTCTGTTTTCCATGAAATGATAGGACTGGATGCCATAATCTTATATTTTTGAATGTTGAGTTTTAAGCCAGCCTTTTCACTCTCCTCTTTCACCCTCATCAAGCGGTTCTTTAGATCCTCTTCAGTTTCTGCCATTAAAGTGGTATGATCTGCCCGTCTGAGCTTCTTGATATTTCTGCCAGCAACCTTGATTCCAGCTTGTGAGTCATCCAGCCCATCATTTCCCATGATGTGTTCTGCATGTAAGTTGAATAAGCAAGGTGACTCTATACAACCTGTCTTACTCCTTTCCCAATTTTGAAACAGTCTGTTTTTCCATGTTTTATTCTAACTGTTACTTCTTAACCCTCATACAGGTTTCTCAGGAGACAGGTCAGCTGGTCTGGTACTCCCATCTGTAAGAATTTTCCACAGTTTTTTGTGATCCACACAGTCAGAGGCCTTGAGGTAGTCTAGTCAATGAAGCAGAAGTAGATGTGTTTCTGGAATTCCCTTGCTTTCCTGATGATCTAATGAAGGCTGCAATTTGATCTCTTGTTTCTCTGCCTCTTCAAAACCAACTTGTATATCTGGAAGTTCTCGTTCCATATACTGTTCAAGCCTAGCTTGAAGGAGTCTACTAACTGGAGGCTTCAGAAATATGGGACAATCTAAGCTTGAAAAATTGGAGGGTATGAATGAAGCCCAATAAGAGAGACAAGAAGATGATTCTCTACTTTCCATGATGTTAGGAAGCTGGGCAAGGGCTAGGCCATACTTTCAAGTTCTTGTGTAGGACAGTAGGCTTTATCTAGAAAGTCATAAACAGTTCTGGAACTGTAAGAGAGGGAGGGAGAGGGCAGTGAGGGGGTGACAGGCACCCTGAGTGGATGTGAGAGACCCGTTAGAAGGGGGTTGACAATTAAATGGAGGGGGGCTTTGGACTAGAGCAGATGTGGTGGACATGGGGAAAAGTTGATGCATTAGACATTTTCGAAGTAAAATGGACAGAACTCAGCAAGAATGTTGAATTGACGTGAAGAGACGGAATTGTAAACGTGGTTAAGACCAAGTTTCTGTGTCCTGTCATAAGGGTACAAAGGTGTCATGGGGAATCCTGGAAGTTGGCCGGGTCTGGGAAGAATTTCAAATAAGATTTTTATGTTTATGAGCTCAAGTTCTAGATGGATACAATAACCAGTATTTACATACTTAAAAGATCCTTTTCCTTTTTTAAAAAAGTGAGAAGTATTCAGATATAATTTATATACAATAGAAGTCAATGCTTTAAAGCATTACCGTTTGTCGAGTTTTGACATATGCATACCATTGTGTAAATGCTACCACAATAAAAATGTAGAAAATATGCCATTGATTTGAAAATGCTCCCTTGGGCTATTTGCATTCAGACTCCTTCCTCCACTCCTATACCCTGGCGACCACAGATATATTTCTCTGCCTATAGTTGTGCTTTTCCAGAAATCCATTGACAGGAAATCATATAATACATAGCTTTCTGTGTCTGACATCTCTCATTGGCACAGCTGAGATGCATCCTTGCTGTTACATGCATTAGTAGTTCCTTTTAAAATGACTGTGTAGTGTTCTTTTGTACGAGTAAGCTCTTTTCTTTTTCTTTCTTCTATATACCAGTTGTTGAATAGTTGGGCTGTTTCGAGTTTTGGCTATTAGGAGTGCATGAGTAGAATATTTGAGTAAAGGTCCTCGTGTGAACATGTTTTCCTTTCTCTTGGGTAAAATTAAAACTCCTAGTAAGTACGAAAAATCCTGCTATAATAGAATAAGAAGAATGTGCTACTGGAGAAGAGTGCAGAAATAGCTACAGAAGGAACGAATAGGCTAAGCCAAAGTGGAAACAACACCCAGCTGTGGATGTGTCTGGTGGTGAAAGTGGAGTCCGATGCTAAAGGAACAATACTGTATAGGAACCAGAAGTATATTCAGAGAAACTAGTTACCAGTTCAGAGATTTAAATGTGCAGTGCACCAAGCAAGAAGTGTAAACAGAGGCATCTATTTACGTACTTATTCCATGGAAGTGAGTAAAGCCATTGGGAGTATGACGGAAGAAGGAAAACCCAGAAGCAGAGAAGGAAATTGTTCATCAGAGCACGTATAAAAATAGGTATTAAAAAACGTAATATCTATTTCTGTCATGACTATCTTTCTGAGACACATTCTCCACTAAGGGTAACCTGGGACTGCCTATCACCACAGTTTGTGGATGCATGAGAAAGACTGCACTGGAAGGAAAAAAATATAGCCTTCAAGCCCCTTTCTCATCCTCCAGAGACCCTGCGGTTCTAGGACTCTACCTCAATGGCGGGAAAACTGCAACCTGCACTGCACAGGCCCAACTCAGTGAGCATGCGCAGTGTGTGCGTGTGCATCCGTTGCTGCGCATGCGCCTTGGTGCGCATACGCCTTCCGGAGCGTTCTTTGAGGAGCGTTGGGCCTGAGACGGGTCTCTTTATTCAGTCCTGGTTCTTTCTCACTATTTGAGACTCACCAGGTGGGTTCACAGGTCTGTCCTGTCTGGCGTTTAAGTGTGTGTGCCTGTGAGGGGGAGCCAGCAAGTTTCGCGTGGGTCGGGCAGTGCGATCTAGGGCCGTTGAGGAGGAAGGCCCTCAAGGTAGTCATCTTTCTCCTCACAAGTGTCGCGACCCCGTAGTTTTTGCCTTGATGGCGGGAGAGGAAGGGCAGTGGGCAGAGGAGGGCAGGGGGTAGGATGATGGTTGGGGGAGACTTCGGGGTGCTATTTGAGATATTTAGTTCATTGGGGCCCTGGAACTGACGACAGAGCACAGAATCTGGGGCCGGCAGTGGGACCTGGGCAGGGGTTGGGGTGGGCGATTAAGGAAAGGTCTAGAAACCAGACCGCAGTGGGGTTGTGACTGTATTGTGGGTTTTGTGGTAAGGTGCCAAGAGAGAAGTGGACCGGTTGCTCTGTATGCAGCCTCACCTCAGCCCCAGACAGTGAGAAAATCGCCATAGTCAGGCTGTAAAGACTGAGCCTTTCTTCGTGTTCCAACTGAATTCCAAGGGAGTTGGGGAAAATAGGTCTGGTGAATAGGAGTGTGACATGAGCAATAGTCCTGAGCTTTTGAATTCCTAGCAGTATTTCACTAAAGATCTTCATGATGGAGAAGTCTGTTGTGAAATCAAACGTCCTCACAAAAATTCAGCCTTCTTATGTACCTTAAGGTGATTTCTCTGCCAGCTTCGCAAAGACACAAATGGCTTTGCAAGCGACTGTATTTGGTGTAATTGAAATGCATGTACACTCATACTTAACCAGAGTTTTCGTTTGAAAGTATTTTCACATTAAAAAAACACAAGTCAACATAAGGTCATAAAAGTGATCAAATATAGCTGTATTCTTAAATACATTTTCTAAATCACAATATTCTGCTTTCAGGGAGAAATATGAGTGGGCAAGTGGCATCAGCATTTGGACCTACAAAGCAAGATTGCTCCCAGGTGGATGAACCTGTGGTTATGAGTAACCTTACCATTTGATGTTTTCTGTTAGCACAAGTTTATTTTTGAGAAAATGATGTTAAGTTGTACAGATGCGGTGATAAAGGTCTTCCATGCTGATAAAGGGTGACACTTTGTCTTAGGAAGGAACCTTGATCCAGATATATTATAGTCCAGTGTTGCCTGGATGATTATACTGTTAAATTCCCTGGAAATGTGCCCAGTGACTCCCTCCTCCTGCTTATTAACAACAGGCTGCATACTTCCATCCCAACATAGACTTAAATAACTTCCAAAGTCTTCCTGGGTAACTCTTATGGGAGCTAACTCTTCTCTGTGGGAAGAGTAACTTTATTAAAAGTAAGTACATAGAATTGTGTTGGGAAAATGTTGTTAGTTTTAATTATGATCAGATATATCTATGAATTATGTATATTTATGCTATTAGATGTATTAACAACAAAAGTTTTTCTTTGCATGCACTCTCTACTAGGACCAGCAACCCAGTGTTGAGCAACCTCAACAAGAGAAACCACCAGCTGAGATTCAGGATATCACACCTAGACAGGAGGAAGTACATGGAGAGGATCCAGTGAATCGTGATGAAGAAGAGGAGAAGGATCCCTTTGAAGGTAAAGTGTATCTGTGCGTCATGCCTTAAGACATAACCAGTAAGAAGAGGAAAGGAAACATTAGAAAAGGACTTCAGACAGTTCCTAAAAAACTGAGGAGAGTATAGTTTGCAGGTCAGTGTGATCGCTCAAATTTTCCCTTGTTTTCAAGACAAAGAGAAGGGGGCAACTAAGGTGTCTGAGGACAACCCTGGAAAAGGAAAATGGTAATAACATTCGGAAAATTCTGCTTTCCTTTTTCTCCAGCAAAACATTCCTGGAATAATGCTCCTGAGGTTCTTATTCATCACATTTTTAGCATACTAACCTAAGGCTTTTAATTCATAACACCGAGGGAATGAATATCATTCCCGTGTTTATATTGTATGCTTTACAGCAGAATTGATGCATTTTTTTTAAAGATTCTGGCCTGGAAGCTGCTCTCCAGCAATTGGCTCTGGCAAAGACTGGGGGTGAAGGTGGAGATGGTCCCGATGTCAGGGAGCAGTTTGCATCAAATACAGAGCCTGTTGAAATGCCAGAAGCAGGTATGTCATCCATTCAGAAAGTAGTTTATGTGGTTTCTGTTTTTCAGAATATTATATCTTTACTAATATAGAGGGAACATTACTAATTTTAATAATAGAGTTCACATATTCTTTGAAAGGTAGTTCAGACCCCAGATGCCTGAATGCCTGACTTACAGACTTTCAAATAAAGAAACAGACAGGATCAAAGCCATATCGAATTGAAAATAGGAAACCGTTTTCTTCTCTTGAGTATAAGTACTTTAAGCAACAGCTAATAATTTTCAGGTTCTTTTATAATTTCTGCTTGTAGCAAATATGGAATGCATTTGTAATAAATATCAGTTTATATGAAATATGCCTAGGCATCCAAGTAGGTTCTAGTACCAGCTTAGCATAATGTGTGTGATTCTGTGAAATCCCTTAACTTCTAAACTCAACTTTACTCATGTAAGTTGTGAATTCAGAACAGATACACGACGATGCTGATTTTTCAATGCTAATTTCTGCATTCTCTGATTCTCTTTGATGGAATGCATACAAGAATACTCTGTTTTGTATGATGTATTTATCATAAAATGTCATCTTGAGTCAAATTATAACAGGGGAATTGAGATTTCATTTTCTGACGGGGGACACATGTACACCTGTGGCTGATTCATGTCAATGTATGGCAAAAACCACCAGACTATTGTAATTAGTCTCCAATTAAAATCAATTAATTAATTTTTTATAAAAGAAAATGAGCCAACATTTTTCTTGATGTTTGTTAAATTCTCTCAAATTCTGAATTCTCTAGCTCTTTAAAAAATAGTTGCATTTTAAATCCTTTCCCCAGGGAAGCATGAAATGACTGAATAATAAAATGGCCAAAGATAGTCTAGTTTCCTGTTTCTGTGGCTGATCAAGTTGAGAGAGTGCATTTAGTCAGTGATATTCAAGGCAGGTGTGAGTAAGATACGTATGCTAAGCACACTACCTGCCCCCACGTTTGGTCTTTTTTTGGGGGGGGAGGTTGCCTATTTTAATTGGAGGATGATTACTTTACAATACTGTGAAGGTTTTGCCATATACCCCACTCTCACTCTTAAAGAACTAATAAAAATCTGAGCCTCGTGATATAATCATCTCTAACCGTATCCAGTATGTTATTTTTCCTCTTTGATACATGAGTTTAAAAAGTTTTGAAGGCCAAAAATTGTAACTCTAGTTCTTCCCGCGTAATCAACTTAGTATCTTTCACTTACCTGTTTTCCAACTTGCTGGCAACGAATTGCATGGTGCTGATTTTAAAGGAGGAACTTCATAGTTAGGGAAGAATTTACTGTGTATTAGCCTTCTAAATATTTTCACTTTACATTTTTTTTCCATTCCATTTGAACAATTAGATGAAAATACAACTTTCAGATGACATTCAAGTAACTACAGAACATGATTAAAATGTTCTCATATACAAATCTTAGCCCTAAATATGTGTGGTATTTAAAAGAAAAATACATAAATTACAAGGTACATAAATATAAAATCCTACATTCAACATAAAAGGTAAGAAAAAGAGCAACAGAATAAACCTAAGGGAAAAAGAAAAAGATATTTATTAAAAGACAGGTATGAAGTGTTAGGAAGAGGAAAATAAACTCAACTAATAAATAAAGACAATGTGCTAGCTTACATAATTTTTAATATATATATATATACACACACATTTTTTAATATTCTTTTCCATTGTGATTTATCACAAGAGATTGGACATTAGTTCCCTCTGCTATATAGTAGGACCTTGTTGTTTATCCATTCTGAATATAATGGTTTGTATCTGCCAACCCCAAACTGCCAATCCATTCCTCTCAGTTTACATCATTGTGAAGCAAATGGACAAAGCCCAAGTACACATAATTAGAAATATGAACAAGACACTAACAGTTAGTATATTACAGAATTAAAACAGTATAATCTGGAACTCAAATATTTTCAGAATATTGATGAAATGGCTAGTAGGGTAGAAAAACAAATATTATTTAACATACCTCACAGTAACTAAATAACTAAACATCACAAATACCGTGGATGAAGTTTTGAAATTGGTCAGAGTTTTCTCTCAAAAGCCATTATCATTTAGAAACAAAAAAATCTGCTTTTCCAGATTTTCTTTCTCTCTTCCTTCTTGCTTTTCTCTCTCACTCATACTCCCTCTTGCTCTCCCTTTTCTTCTCGCCTTTTTTCTTTCTTTCCTTTTTTTTTTTTTTTTTGGTGTGGCTGCGAGAAACACACCTATTTCTGCTTCACATTTTGATGTCACCATGTCGCCAGTGATAGTAAGGACTTAAAATTAGTGTCAGCATATAATGTATTATACCAACTGGAATGCTTTCCAGGGTGAAAAGAAACATTTAGAATTACATGAGGGCCACAGGTAAAAAAGGGGCAAATGTTTAACCGACTTAAAACCACCATATCAGGGATAAAGTAGAACAAATGAAAATGTCTACAGTTTTCGACAGTAGAGAAGAAAGAAATGTAATACTGGCCTTTTTATTTACTTCACTTAAGCAGTAACAGAGATAACAACTGTTTAGCTATCCTATATTCGGAATATTATTTCAAACCAACGCATTTAAATGATACTTTTTTGGGATTTTTTGTTTGTTTTTGTGTATTTTGTTCTCCTTAGGGTACTGTTTGTTGTTAGATATTTTACTGAATGTGTGCACAGTTTTGCCTTCTACTGAAAACTACCTTCTGATAGGTTCCGTTGATTTCATTTGTTCTGAACTCAGTGTCCTTCTTTTCTTGTATAACTAGGAAGAGTAGTGTGTTTTTAAAAATACTGGTAACCTGCCTGAAAAGTCTATAAAATCTCTAGAGAGGATTAAATGAAGGTAAGCCGAAGGTCGCCCTTAGTGTTCCTGTTTTAGTCCATTTTATAAAACTACAACTGCAGTGAACTTTGTATACCTCTCCTGTCATCGAAATACAGTTCTGCTAAGTAACTTTTTTAATGTTTATATTATAGGTGAAGGGCAGCCATTTGCTTGAAAGAAGATAAACTGAAACCATCTATGCTGCTCTTATGTTCTGTATTTGACTATTAAATTTCGGTCAATAAAGTTTCATTTTCTACTTGCACATTTTTGTTAAATTTATCCATGGGTATTTAATATTATTGAAAATTCATGGTTTTTGATTTTTAGTGTCTAGTTGAGGATGTATGTAGTGATAGAATGTCATATATAGATTTTCTGTCCAACAATTCCTCTAAATATGCATATTAATTCCACAAATTTAGATCTAGATTATTTTTGCTTTTCAAAATATACTATTATATTTGAATATCAACAGTTTCTACTGGCTTAAACCTTAAACCTGTCCTCATTTTGCAGCATTGAACAAACCTGGCCAGAATAGTCTTGACTAAAGCAGGGGATAAACGGCATTTTTCCCAATAGGAAATGAAAAATCTTCTCCATTTCAACCTCTTTACGTTGCTTTTTTGTAGATATAGTTTATCAGAGTAAGTTCCATTCTATTCCTAGTTTGCTGTCTTGAATATAGATTAATTTTCATCAAACACTTATACTGCATCAATTGTGATGATGATAGAATTGTTTTCCCTCCATTTTTCTATTAATGTGGTGAATTGCATTGGCAACCTTATACATGTAAACCACCCTTGCACTTCTAGGGTTAAAAAAATTGGGTCATAACATATTCTTTAGGTGTAATCTACATGTTAATGCATATACATACATATATATACCCACATATAAAAAATTCATAAAAGCCTTTGGTCTTCTCTTGAATAAATGGGTTTACAAAATATGCCACCCAAATCTCATACGGTGTCCCTGATGAAATCATTGACAGGGAAACATTTTTAAAAACTTAATGTATTTGTATTGTCCTATAGAGAAATGGAATGCCAAAGCCATTGTTTAAGGTTGTAGGGAGACAGGAAAAGAACTGCTGTCAAATTGCATGGCAAATGGCACAGCATATCTTTCACACATTTCTGACTTCCCTTCCAAGGTTTTTTGGGTTCAGGGAGAGAACAGCCACAAACATCTTTTCTTCTCCATGACGTCCTCCATTGGCTTGATAGTCACCAGATCTCAGAAGTCCTCCAGTTGGCTGTGTGTGTGTGTGTGTGTGTGTGTGAATCAGTGAGTCATGTCTGACTCTTTGCGACCCCACGAACTGTAGCCCGCCAGGCTTCTCTATCCATGGAATTCTCCAGGCAAGAATACTGGAGAAGATTGCCATTCCCTTCTCCATAGGATCTTCCCAGCCCAGGGATCAAACCCTGGTCTCCTGCAGATTCGTTACCATTTGAGCTACAGGGAAGTCCTCCAGCTGTCTGATTCCTCCCTTGTATCCTTGTTATTAAAATAATAACAAAACGCTTACATCTCTGACACCCATCTGCATCCTCATGCACCAAAAAAATATATTTCTGCAACAAAGGACCTATTCAGACTTCACTCTGCTTAGCGAATAACAGGAGATTATAAATAGCAGCTGTTGTGCCCTTACAGAGGTATGAAAATCCAGGTCCAAAAGGACTGAAAATGGGAGGTTCAAACCTACCATGAGACTTAAATAAGAGTATCTCAACTTACCAAAAAGTATGTGAAAAAGCCCCTAGTCATGGAGCTGTCTGACAAGATTAGATCCTAGCTAGAAGAAAAGGGAAAGGAATGAGGGGAACTTCGTGAGACAAAATGACTTGAGTCTTATCTGCTCTGTCTCCTTATTGGCTATGACATGACATAACTGGGCTTCCCTGGTGGCTCAGATGGTAAAGAATCCACCTGCAGTGCTGGAGACCTGGGTTCGATCCCTGTGTTGGGAAGATCCCCTGGAGGAGGCCACGGCAACCCACTCCAGTATTCTTGCCTGAAGAATCCCCATGGATAGAAGTGCCTGATGGACTACAGTCCCTGGGGTCACAAAGAGTCAGACACGACTGAGCGACTAAGCACAGCACGTGACATAACTCAGAGTATCAGTACTGGCTCTGACACATACTGAGTGAAGGTGAGAAAGGTATTTACATCCTGTGGATCTGTTTCCCCATTTCTAAAGTGGGAATTACAAGTTTACAGTAAATATTTGTTATGAAGAATAAACAAGATAACATGTGAAGTAGGCATTACGTTGCAAATGGATTTGGCTTATTCTACTCCAATTTTTCACTTAAACATTTACAATTACAATTCTCTCACAAGTGATACAGAGTTCGAATTTCAAGTAGGCTATAATGTTAACTTTTAAAATGAACTGGACTTGAGAAACATATTTTGTCTAAATAAATATATTGATTCAATAGCAGATTGAATAGCTGGTATCAGACATGGCATCCATTCGAAGGTTGGTTTGTTAATGAGGACTGACAAGGCTACCCTAAGTCATAATATGTACTGAAAACCGTGCTCCTTGCTGTGTGTGATGACAAGAAAATAAGCGAAGATTCTAGTCACGCAACATCACACAACTCAACACCAGACTCTGTCACATAGTCAGGCAGCCAGTCCCTAAGTCACAGCACAGGAGCCACAGGGCCTCAGGGCACCACTGCAGTTGTTAGTTTGGCTTGTCACCTTCTACGGACTTGGCCAGTAAGGAGACAATGAACCCGAATGGATTCAGATTCTACCCTACAGACAGTGCAGAAGCAATATGACCCTGGTGTCCCTTGCCTTGTCCCTAGTCCCATGGTTTGCCACTGAATTGGAAGGCCTCAGTAAAGGCACTACAAGTGGTAGGTCTCTGCCAGGAAGGAGCCCGCAGTTGCGCCCTGTGGCACTGAGCAGCTCTGCAGTCCAGAGCTGTAGTCTCAGCTGGGGCTAGGGAGACCATCCTATGTTCAACTGAAACCAGAGGTGGATGAGTAACAACTTTGTGTCACCTCCAGCTGGATGAGGAGGCAGGTGAGAAATGGCCTCATAGCAGCTCTTCATCAGGCTGCTTATCTCCCCTTGCTGCAAGAGCAATCAGGTGGTTCTCTGCCAAGGTTCAAGCCAGCCTTCAGTTTAGCCTTGTCTCCGTAGCCTAAGTGGGGACATGCAAGGGCACCAGGGCACCAAGACAGAGTCACACTCCTACAGTGCTTTTTGGAACAAGACACAAGGCTTTATGTATGATGCTACAAATATGACACCTATATACTGACTCCTACATGGAGGAGATCCTTTTCCTGTCACTCATTAAAAATATCCCTTCATTGAGTACACACATATTCATTACTAGCATGTCTCAGGACGCGTCTGCAATGCTTGAAGTAACAAGACCAGTGATGTGTGGTGGATGATGGGAATATCACACTGGTGGGCCAGACAGACACATAAACAGAAAAGAAGTGCAAAGGAGAAACACAGGGAATGGACCTAAGGGAAAAGCAAAGCAAAACGGTGAGCAGGGTGGCCAAGAAGCAGGAGGAAAGCTAGAAGATAAGGTTCATTCTAAGAGGGAAAGAGGTTATATATAACACAGCCGTGCATTGACCCAGGCTGTGGATGAGAGTCACAACCTCCCCTGCATCACTGCCCCTTTTGAGGGTGGTGTCTGGGAGTCTAGAGATTCTGAAGGGAGAGAAGGAAAATTCATAGTGCAGGGGGTACGTGCACCCGCCCTGATAGAGATGCAGGTGCAGCTTGTTACAGTTACCAGGTGGGTATGAGCAGAGTTGGATTCGGTGACTCAAGAAGAAACGTGCAAATGAATGTAAAGGGAGAAAGCACATGGAGAGGGGGGTAAACAGCTCCAAATCCCATATCTGTACCTGGGTAGGTGCTCCATTACTGTCATGAGAAGGCTCCCTGGTCTCAGCTCTGGGAGGGAGTGATGAGCATTCTAAGGACCCACCATCAGAACTAAGCAGGGGGCACTGAGTGTGTGAAGACTTAAGTCTCAGCCTTTACCACTGACAGACACAGAAAGCTTCTTAGTTCTGCTGAGAGTGGGGCTCTGGAAGCTTAGGGAAGCTCAAAGGTAAGGTGGAGGTGGTGGTGGTTGTTCAGTCGCTCAGTCGTGTCCAACTATTTACTACCCATGGCCTGCAGCATGCCAGGCTCCTCTGTCCTACACTATCTCCCTGAGTTTGATCAAATTAATGTCCATTGGGTTGGTGATGCTATCTAATCATCTCACCCTCTGCCGCCCCCTTCTCCTCCTGCCTTCAATCTTTTCGCATCAGGGTCCTTTCCAATGAGTCAGCTATTCGCATCAGGTGGCCAAAGTTTTGCAGCTTCGGCATCAGTCCTTCCAGTGACTATTCAGAGTTCATTTCCTTTAGGATTGGCGGGTTTGTTCTCCTTGCTGTCCAAGGGATTCTCAAGGCTCATCTCTAGCACCACAATTCGAAAGCATCAATTCTTTGGCACTCAGCCTTCTTAATGACCCAACTCACACATCTGTACATCACTACTGGAAAAACCATAATTTTGACTCTACAGACCTTTGTCAGCAAAGTGATAGCTCTGCTTTTTAATATGGTGTCTAAGTTTGTCATGGTCTTCCCTGGGGGCTCAGCAGTAAGGAATCTGTCTGTTACGCAGCACACTTAGGAGATATGGGTTCAATCCCTGGGTCAGGAAGATCCCCTGGTGAAGGGCATGGCAACCCACTCAAGTATGCTCATCGTGGAGAATACCCTGGACAGAGGAGCCGTGTGGGCCTCTGTCCATGGGGTCGTAAAGAGCCAGACACTACTGAAGTGCCTGAGAATTCATGTAAGCTAGGTTTGTCATAGCTTTCCTTCCAAGGAGCAAGCGTCTTTTAATTTCATGGCTGCAATCACCATTTGCAGTGATTTTTGAGCCCAAGAAAACGAAATCTGTCACTGCTTCCATTCAATTCACTTCAGTTCAGTCGCTCAGCCATGTCCGACCCTTTGTGACCCCTTGAACCGAAGCACGCCAGGCCCCCCTGTCCATCACCAACTCCCGGAGTTCACCCAAACTCATGTCCATTGAGTCGGTGATGCCATCCAACCATCTCATCCTCTGTCTTCCCTTTCTCCTCTCTCCTTCAATCTTTCACAGCATCTGGGTCTTTTCAAATGAGTCAGTTCTTCGCATCAGGTGCCCAAGTATTGAAGTTTCAGCTTCAACATGAGCCCTTCCAATGAACACCCAGGACTGATCTCCTTTAGGATGGACTGCCTCCACTTACCCCACTTCTATTTGCCATGAAGTGATAGGACCAGATGCCATGATCTTAGTGTTTTAATAGTTGAGTTTTAAGCCAGTTTTTTCACTCTCCTCTTTCACCCGTATCCTAAGGTTCTTTAGTCCCTCTTCACTTTCTGCCATTAGAGTGGTATCATCTGTGTATCTGAGCTTGTCAAGATTTCTCCCAGCAATCTTCATTCAGCTTTTGAGTCATCCAGTCCAGTGTTTTGCATGATGTACTCTGTGTATAAGTTAAATAAGCAGCATGACAATGTACATGCCTTGCCGTTCTCCTTCCCCAATTATGAAGCAGTCATTTGTTCCTACTCTGGTTCTAACAGTTGCTTCTTGGCCCCCATACAGGTTTCTAAGGAGACAGGTCGAGTAGTCTGGCACTGCCCTCTGTTTAAGAATTTTCTCTATTTGTTGTGTTCCACTCAGTCAGAGGTCTTAGCGTAGTCAATGACACAGAAGTAGATGTTTTAGAGAAAGCAGATGCATTAGACGTTTACGAAGTAATATGGACAGAACTCAGCAAGAATTTGGACTTGAGGTGAGGGAGAGGGAATCGTAAACATGGTTAAGACCAAGTTTCCTGTCATAAAGTACAAAACTGTTATGGTGAATTCTGGAAGTTGTCCAGGTCTGGGAAGAATTCCAAATTAGATTTTTATGTTTTTGAGCTCATGGTCTATATGGATACAATAACCAGTATTTAAATACTTAAAATTTCCTTTTCCTTTAACAAAAGTATTGTGGTATAATTTCTATACAATAAAAGCCAACACTTAAACGTATTACCATTTGTAGATGTTTGACAAATGTATACCGTGGTGTAAATGTTACCACAATCAAAACGTAGAAAACGTCTCAATGTTCAAAAATGCTCCCTTGGGGTATTTGCCGTCTGACTCCTTCCTCCACTCCTGTACCCTGGCAACCACAGATACATTTCTGTGCTAATAGTTGTGCCGTTTCCAGAAATCCATTGACATGAAATCATACAATATGTAGCCTTCTGTGTCTGGTTTCTCTCATTTGCAGAGTTGAGACACATCCTTGCTCTTACATGCATTAGTAGTTACTTTTATTTTTTTATTATCGTGTAGGATTCCTTTGTACAGGTATACACTTTTCTTTTTCTTTCATCTGTATACCAGTTGTTGAATAACTGGGTTGTTTCTACATTTGGCTCTTAGGAATACACGTGTGGAATATTTGAGTGCAGCCCACTGTGGGAGCATGTTTTCATTTCTCTTGGGAAAACTGCCAAGAGTAGAATTGCTGGGTCATATAAGGCTTCCCAGGTGGCACTAGTGGTAAAGAACCCATCTGCCAATGCAGGAGACTCAGGTTCAATCCCTTGCTCTGGAAGATCCCCTGGAGTAGGAAATAGCAACCCGCTCCAGTATTCTTGCCTAGAAAAGTCCATGAAGAGGGGTCCTGGCAGGTAGAGTTAAACACGACTGAGCGACTGAACACACACACACATACATGGTAATTTCTGTATCTTAGAATCTAAACTGTGTCCTCTGTAGACCACATACACATGGATGTTTTTTTAACTGTTCTCGCAGTGTCTGCCTTTTGGTTGGATTGTTTTATCTATTTACATTTATGTTGATACGGACTTACATCTGCCAATGTATATTTCTGTCTCATGTCATTTTGTTCTATGGTCCTCATTTTACTGCTTGCTTTTCCATCCAATGGATATTTTCCAATGTAGCATTTTAAACCCTTTACTGATTTTCCACTACTTTTAAGTTGTTTCCTTAGCTGTATGCCACTATAAACATCTTACTTTATCACAATCAGCTTGAAATTTACACAAATGCTAATGAGATACAGAAACATTACTCCTATATCGCTCTATTCAGGTTTCCCTCTTTTCCTCATATTGTCACATATATCATAAATCTATAAAGGGTAAGCCCATTAATACATTCTTATTATTATTACATTATATATAACGTTATGTGATGAAAAGCTGATATATGGCAGGATATCAGGTATCTATAACTTCTGTTATATTCTCCCTCTTTGTCATGATTTCTGATACTTTGCATGTGTTTGTATGGATTTGACACCATCCAGATTTGTTTCCTTACCTAATACAACTTTGCTCCAAACCACCTCCTTTGTGCTGCTACTGCAAATATATTACATTCCATATGTTCTTGGCCCAACGATAATTGGGCTTCTCTGGTGGCTCAGACAGTAAAGAATGTGCCTGCAATATAGGAGACGTGGGTTCAATCCCTTGGTCAGGAAGATCCCTGGAGAAGGGAATGGCTAACCTCTCCGGTATTCTTGCCTGGAGAATCCCATGGACAGAGGAGCCTGGCAGGCTACAGTCACGGGGTTGCCAAGAGTCAGACATGACTGAGCAACTACTGCTTTCACAACAATAAATTGTGTGATATTGTTTTAGACAGTTGCTTTTTCAATACAGGAAGAAAGGAGGGAAATATGTGTCCATAAAGAATTTTTCTTCATATAATTACCTTTACCTGTGCTCTTTGCTTTTTTACATGGATTCAGATTAACATCTGAATTCACTTATTATAGCATGAAGAACTTCCTTTAGTTTTTCTTGTAAGCCAGTTCTACCAACACATTCCCTAAATTTTTTTTTTTTAATTTGGGCATACCGTTACTTTGCTTTCATTTTTTTTCTTAAACCACTTTATTGTGGTATGTGTGACATGTAAAAAGCTGTGTACTCACCCGTGAAATCATCACCAGCTTCAATATACAAAACTCAACTGTATTTCCATACTAGTGGTGAATACTCCTAATAAGTAAGAAAATTCCAGTTACAATATAAAAAGAACTTAGGAATTAGTTTAACCAAGGAGGTGTAAGGTTTGTACACTGAAAATGACAAAACCAGTTGAATGAAATTAATGAAAATTTAAGTAAATTGTCGCTGACTATCAATGGGCACTAGAGTTTCCCCTAGAAATTTGCTGTCATTGTACACACATCTCTGAGCATGTAGGAATATTTCCTTAAGGCACATTCACAGCAGGGAGACCGCTGGATCAAAGATTTCCTTGGCTAAACACACATCTGTGGAGTACCTACTATGTGCATGTGCCTGACGCTGTTCTAAACGCCAAGGAGGCATCACAGAATAGGACTGACACTTGTCCTCTTTCATGAAGGCAAATGCTGCTGAGGATAAGGGCAGGATGGAATGTAAATTCTGATGGGTGCTGCCACAGACCCCTGCAAAGGTGTTTCACCAGTTCACAGTGGCCTCAGTGGGGCAGGGGAGTGAATGTGCCTTACTGGCATCTGGGTAGCATTTGTAGGGTTGGAGGTTTTGGCAGGAGGCTGGACACCTTGTGTCCAGTTCCTTAGAAGAGCTTCAAGTCCACAACTAGGATTGATTCACGTAGGGATTTCAGGGGACGTGAATACCCTGGGTGTCCATACCCTTGGTTGTGACATCACAAAGTGTATTTGTCAAAGCATGGGAGGTATCTGACCCATCGGTGGCTCTGCACCCTGAGTGTGCCATCTCTGACCTGGAGATAAGTCTGTGAACCAGGGATTGAGGGTGCTGAACCCTTGAGGGGTTTACTATGCCTTAGGCTGTGAACTTTGGGGTTTGCAGGATGCGGGGTACCAAGGTCTGAGGTTTCTTTGTGGTGCCTTCATGGAACACTGTGAAAGAGCTGTATGCGTTCACCATACCAGTGGTCTGTGCAGTTGGATTTCTCCATGGCAGCTTATGAAGTTGCTAAAATGCATGTCGGCCTGTATTCGAATTTCATCTCTGCTGATTTCATGTGTCTTGCCTCAGTTATTGAGTCTCTAGAGTTTCAGTTTGGTGGATTGTTTGGTGTTGGGTGTCCAGTGCAGTGAGGTCTGCCAGCTGCTATTTCCTTGGTCCATATCTGGTCGAGGGTATCATTGATATTTGGGTTTTGTGACCCATAGTGTGAGGTCCCTTTCCTTTCCCTTCCCTAGCCTTTCCCTTCTCCAGGGGAATCTTCCCAACCCAGGGATCAGACCCAGGTCTCCTGCATTGCAGGCAGATTCTTTACCAGGTGAGCCATAAGGGAAGCCCAAGATACTGGAGTGGGTAGCCCATCCCCTCTCCAGCGGATCTTCCCAACCCAGGAATCGGACCATGGTCTCCTGCATTGCAGGAGGATTCTTTCACAGCTGAGCTATCAGGGATTGAAACATTTCACATTGTTGTTCAGTGGCTCAGTCATGTCTGACTCTTTAAAACCTTGTGGACTGCAGCATGCCAGGCTTTCCTGTCCTTCACTATATCCCAGAGTTTGCTCAAACCCATGTCCATTGAGGCAATGATGCCATCCAACCATCTCATCCTCTGTTGGTCCCTTTTCCTCCTGCCCTCAATCTTCCCCAGCAGCAGGGTCTTTTCCAATGAGTCGGCTCTTCACATCAGGTAGCCAAAATATTGGAGTTTCAGCTTCAACATCAATCCTTCCAATGAACACCCAGGAATGATTTCCTTTAGGATGGACTGGTTGGATCTCCTTGCAGTCCCAGGGACTCTCAAGAGTCTTCTTCAACACCACAGCTCAAATGCACCAATTCTTTGGCACTCAGCTTTCTTTATAGTCCAACTCTCATATCCATACATGACCACTGGAAAAACCATAGCCTTGAGTAGATGGACCTTTGTTGACAAAGTAATGTCTCTGCTTTTTAAGATGCTGTCTAGTTTGGTCAAAACTGTCCTTCCAAGGAGTAAGCGTCTTTTACTTTCATGGCTGCAGTCACCATCTGCAGTGATTTTGGAGCCCAAAAAAATAAAGTCTGTCACTGTTTCCAATGATTCCCCATCTATTTCCCATGAGGTGATGGGACCAGATGCCATCATCTTAGTTTTCTGAATGTTGAGCTTTGAGCCAAATTTTTCACTCTCCTCTTTCACTTTCATCAAGAGGCTCTTTAGTTCTTCTTCACCTTCTGCAATAAGGGTGGTGTCATCTGCATATCTGGGTTTATTGATATTTCTCCTGGCAATCTTGATTCCAGCTTGTGCTTCCTCCAGCCCATTGTTTCTCATGATGTACTCTGCATATAAGTTAAATAAGCAGGATAACAATATACAGCCTTGATGTACTCCTTTTCCTATTTGGAACAAGTCTGTTGTTCCATGTCCAGTTCTAACTGTTGCTTCCTGACCTGCATGCACGTTTCTCAAGAGGCAGGTCAGGTGGTCTGGTATTCCCATCTCTCTCAGAATTTTCTACAGTTTATTGTGATCCACACAGTCAAAGGCTTTGGCATAGTCAATAAAGCAGAAATAGATGTTTTCCTGGAACTCTCTTGCTTGTTCCATGATCCAGTGGATGTTGGCAATTTGATCTCTGGTTCTTCTGCCTTTTCTAAAACCAGCTTGTACATCTGGAAGTTCGAAGTTCACGTATTGCTCAAACCTGGCTTGGAGAATTTTGAGCATTATTTTATTAGCGTGTGGGATGAGTGTGATTGTGCGGTAGTTTGAGCATTCTTTAACATTGCCTTTCTTTGGGATTGGAATGAAAACTGACCTTTTCCAGTCCTGTGGCCACTGCTGAGATTTCCAAATTTGCTTACATATTGAGAGCAGCACTTTCACAGCATCATTTTTAGGATTTGAAATAGCTCAACTGGAATTCCATCAACTCCACTAGTTTTCTTCGTAGTGATGCTTTCTAAGGCCCACTTGACTTCACATTCCAGGATGTCTGGCTCTAGGTGAGTGATCACACCATCGTAATTATGTAGGTCGTGAAGCATAGTTAATGAATTTTTTCCTGGAATTCCTTTGCGGTTTCTGTGATCCAATGGATGTTGGCAGTTGGATCTCTGGTTCCTCTGCCTTTTCTGAATCCACGTTGTACATCTGGTACTTGTTTGTTCACATACTGTATAATCCTAACATGATGGATTTTGAGAATGACCTGGCTAGCATCTGAAATGGGTGCAGTTGTGCAGTCGTTTGAACATTCCTTGCCATGACCCTTCTTTAGGATTGGAATGAAAACTGACCTTTCTAGTCTTGTGGCCACTGCAGAGTTTTCCAAATTTGGTGGCATATTAAGTGCAGCACTTTAACAGCGTCATCTTTTAGCATTTGAAATAGCCAGGATTCGGTCAACTCCACCAGCTTTGTTCACAGTAATGTTTCCTAAGGCCCACTTGACTTCACACTCCAGTATGTTTCACATTGTTTCACATTGGCACAACCAAATTCATCAAAAATTGTGAACTCGTGTTTCAGAAGCCACAACAATTCATACTCAATGTGGGTGCCAAAAAACTTGAGGCCCAAAGTAAAGTCTAAACATTGAAAATACCTACATTCCTTTAAAGACAGGCGTTTACACTTTGAAGGGAAGCCAGGTGACTCCTGAGTCCCAGGTCACAGAGCTGCTGGGCTGGAGGTGTGGCTGAAACTGAGGAAGCCGCAACTTGAGGCCCTCTCCCTGTCTGGAGGGAGAGCCTGCCCCGAGGATGAGAAGAACAGGACCCTCAGGGGTCTCACAGTCTAGCAAGGAGGCAGGCGCATTGCTTCAGGCAGCACATATTCTTCGAGGCTTTTCCTGGCTCTCTGTGGTGGATACAAGTGGCCAGCCCACAGAAAACCCTGTGCTGGACTTACTGTCCCCAAAGGGGAAGGTGTAGGGGTAGGAGGCACCCTACCTCATAACAACCCAGGACATTCTAGAGTGTGTTAGAAGGGGGTGGTGCTGTGATCAGATACATGTAAGTCCTGTAAGGGACTGGTACTGTGGGCAGCAAGGGGGAAAGCTGCAAGTCTCAGTATTGAACAGAGCAACCAGGGCGGGCTTCATTGAGGAGCTGATATTTTAACAAAGACTTGAAGGGGGAAAGGAGTCAGCACAGCAGAGATCTGGGGTAAGGATATTGCAGAAGAGGGAACAGTGAGGTTAAATGCGGGGGGCAGACACTGCCAGGAGGCCAGGGCAGCTGGGAGCAGGGAGTGAGAGTTGAACAGAAAGCGGGACTAGATACCGCGGCACTGGGTAAGCGTCTGCTCTGTTGGCAAAACAACAGGGACAAGCAGGGGTCATAGGTGCTGATGGACATGCCTGTGCCAGGCCTGTGAGGGAGGCAGAGGCAGGATAGGGGGAAAGAGCAGAGACAGCTGAGGTGGGGCAAGCAAGAAGTGAGGAGGATGCACGAGGGGCAGCTCCGAGTGAGGCTGACGGCCTCCCCTGGACTCGACACGCCTTTCCTACCTGTACTGGTGTCCCCGCCTCCATAGATGCCTGTTCTCCAGGCACAGTGTCAGAGACTCCACTAGCAGCCTGAGGTCATTCAACAGTCCATCGTCTGGACACATAGTTGCGGGGCCTACATTTCCACTTGGTCCTTCGGAAATGTTCAGTGACCTGACCGTTGCTCTAAGGTTCTTGACCCCACTTCTACTGTGAGGCTACAACTGTGGCTGATGAGGCAACAGAGTGACCCACACGTGTGTAATGAACCTTCAAGCTGCTTTGATCAGGAGTTTCCAGAATTAGGGGTCATATGAAACATGCACTCCAATCCCCACCCCAAAAGGGAAGATAATCTGATTCCACAGATGTCCTGCTTACTCCATTCTCCTGTGTCGTTATTAACACAAAAGTAACTGGTCCACGAAGAGCTACGCTTTATTGACTGAGAATTTACCTTGAGTCCCAGTCCTTCATTCATTCAGGAAGTCGTTCAAAGCAGGGACCAGACACTATGTCTCCTCCTACTGTGGCTGGATTGGTTAGGGATGATCGAGACTGTCCCCTGCAAGGAGATGACTGCCACATGCTGTGTGAGAAAAGCGATGGCAGGATTTAAATTATAGAATTCTGGGAACACAGAAGAGAGCATCTGACCCCTGCCATATGTCCGGGGGTGGGATGTGGTGTGGATCCCTAGTCAGGACACATTCTCGGGGGGACGGGGAGATTTCCTGAGGTGGCACTTTGACCTTCCACAGTTTACACACACATGAGCAGAAGAGCACAGACCTGGACACAGGTGGAGCCAGACAGACTTTCATTCCCAGTTGTCTCCAGACCACCATGGCAGCTGGGACATCTCCAGTGCTGTCTTACAGCCACTGAAAACACTTCCTGTGCTTTGGCGTGCCTCCTGATTCCTTATATCTGATAAATAGAGTGAGACTGCTGGAGACATAACTGGGGTGGGGGTTGGTTGCAAAGCCTCTCTGATATGGCAGAGTGCCTCCCCGCAGGGGAAGTTAAAGTCCTGCTTGGTGTTGCCTCTGGAGCAACCCTTTCCTACCAGCGGACTCCAGTTTCTTGGCTGCAAGGCAGCTCCTCCTAAGGCACACACAAAGGGGCTTAGGACCTTTCAGGGTGGCTTTGCCCTACTGGGTACCCACGTTTCACAAGCGGACAGGAGATTGGGACACTGATGGCTCTCCTCTCATGGAACAACATCTGCATCTTGGTAACTGAAACACAAGCCACGTGTGTTGTTGTGACTGCAGAGAAGACTGGCTTTGCACTCAAGAGATACTAGGGCGTGACTCCCAGATCCAGCTTTTACTGCATCAGCCACCTAAGCTCTTTCAGCTTGCTTCCTTGTCTATGAGATGGCCTGGGTTCATCCATACCCCTCTGGGTCTGAGGGGAATAAAACCCCACATGCCCGGCTCCCACAAGCTCCATAAGTAGGCTCCAGGTGAGCCATTTACACTGCCCCCCCCTCCCCGTTACGGACACGTCAATGGGGAGGGTGGCATGCCAGAGCCCCTGAGAGTCTACTCCATCCTCTGGCTGGGGTGGGGCTTGGGGTGGGGTGGTGGAACTGGTGCCATGTCCAACCATTTAATTGGCTTTACATACCACAGGCACACACTTCATTTCATATTTAGGTGTGTTCTGCTCAGAGGAGTTGTAGTGAAGGAAGTCAGCATCACAGTTGAATCTGTAGCAAGTAGAAGCAGCAGTGGGGTCGCTCCCTCCACTGGCCATCACAGGAACTGGCAGTTTCTGCCATGGGTTGATGGCAACAGGTGGAGACACCTGAGGAGTTGCAAGAAGGTGCTGTGACATTCCTTAGGAGTGTCCCCATACTGAGCTGGCAGCTCATCCTTGCCTCCCTGATGACCACAGGGACTAGTAAATCAAACCCCCACATAGGGAGGACGTGTCAATATACTTCATCTTGTCCTAACAGGAACTCAACACTATAGAGTGAAAAATAGTGAAAATCTCATCAACACACAGTGCGTGGGTAGGGCAGCTCAAGTCCTGTTCCATGTACTGGGTCACCGAAAGTGACATTTTGAAATTTCCATACTTCGGCTTATCCCTCCTCACTGTGAAGCAGGTGGTCACCCTGGATCCCTTTATGCTTCCAACGCTGTGACCAAATTCAAAAGGCCATATTCAAAGACAACAACGGGCCCATAAAAAGCAAGAGGAGAGCTTTTCTGTCTGTATCCTATTCTTAGCAAGGAAGCCTTTCCCAGACAAACTCTGCCATCAGATTCCGTTTCTTATCAGTTCATCGTGCACCGGGGATTCATAGTGAAATCTCCACCACCTTCCATTTGGTAAAAATATCAAAACTGTTAACTGTGACTTTTCTCCCAGGTACTCCCCAGGAAAAACGGAAACTGCTCTACCCAGCCTGACAGCTGAACCTAAGAAGGAATCAGGCAGATGAGGAGGGAGGAAGGGCATGTAAGATGGAGGCAAAGGCAGGAGTGAGATTGTGAAATCGGTGGGTGGGGAGGAGGAGAGAGGGGGCGGAGGGGCTGGCTAGGGAGTAGGAGTGTGAGCACACCGGCCATCTGATGAACAGAGAGAGGACTGGGTGGCTGGAATATCTAGTGGGGGGTGGAGCAGAAGGAGGGTGTCTGGTGAAGATCGGGCATTTGGGGGAAGACAAGACCTGCTGTGCCTAGTCAAGGAGGCTGGACAGTGTCCTAAGAGCAGCAGGCAGCCCGTGCAGAGTTTTGAGCAGGGGTGTCATGCCCAGATTGCACTGAGGAAGTCTTCCCTTCCTCAGGCAGCAGGACAGACCATTTGTTGGAAAGCATCAGGGTTGCTGGTGCTTGTCAAGGAGAGAGACGAGGGTGACCTGGCCTAGGGAACTCACTGTGTTGATGGAGAGAAGGAACAGGATCTTAGTTAGACTTAGGACGCCGAGAGGTGAGGGTTGATGACTGAGAGTGTGGTGAGAGAGAGGCAACAGGCAAGGATGGCTTTAAGCATCTCTGGCCTAAGCAGCTGGGGAGAAGGCTGCCTTGCACTGAGTCAGGGGACAGTAAAGGAGGTGCAGCTGTGTGGGGCGTGGGGGTTGGGGGGGATGGGTGCAGTTTGGACATGTTGAATATTCCTTGCCTGGGGGACTCAAACACGTACTATCAGAACGACTTGGGGGAGCTGACCTAAGTTCTCTGTGCCCATGATGCCTCATCTGTGATGGGGGAATGAGGCTAAGAATAAGAAAAAAGACTAATTTCCTGTTTCATTGCTTTAGTCTAGGAGAATGTTCTCCTTTTACAGAGAAGTGCTGTCTTACTGTCAGGTATTCCGTCGGTAAAATGGGAATGTATCTGCTTATCCATATATCCGCTTGGTTTTACATATCTGCTTTGTGTATTTTCACCATGTGGTATGTATTGTCAACCGTAAGAGAAATAAACTCAAAGGAACAAGTGTTTCTTGTCACATGCATGCAGAACGGCAGTCCATCAGCCTGTCTCTCAGAGAAACAGCCCCCTTTAGAACCTCCTGTAGCTCCTCACTCCCTCCAGGGGGTGGGTAGAGGCCTGTGGGACCCCACGTGTCTTTCACTTCTGTTCCCTGTGAAGGCATCTCCGGTGTCCCAGAAGTTGCCCAGCACTTGTTGAGTGCAGTCCTCCCTGCAGCCTTGTCAGTTGACTAGGGGAGTCTGTAGTCAGGAAGAGAGTGCTGAGCCTGATGTGTGGATCTGGAAACCATCAGCCTGTGGTGCCGAGCTGGAGGTGATGAAGCCACAGATACCTAGATTTGAATCAAGGTCCCACCACTTATTCCTTCTGTGACCATGGCCAAGTTACTTACACTCTCCTTGACTTAGTTTCCTGAATTGAAGAGGATGATGATCCTACTCTGCGATAATGACTCCTTTTTGCTGCCTTCATTTAGATTACCAAAAAAAAAAAAACAAACCTTTTGAGAACTATACAGTGATGTTCAAGTGTCGATTATTTCCAGAGTAAAAAACGGAACCTGTCAACAAAGATATGAAAAGATGCTCAACCTCACTCATCGTGAGAAAAATGCAAATCAGAGCCACAATTAGGTATCTTGTCACAGCGGTCAGAATGGTCATCATCGGAAAGCTGCGCACAATAAATGTTGGAGTGGATGTGGAGAAAAGGGAATCCTCGTATACTGTTTGTGAGAATGAAAGCTGATACAGCCACTATGGAGAACAGTATGGAGATTTTCCTTTAAAACTGGGAATAAAACTACCACGTGCTGTGCTGTGCTTAGTTGCTCAGCTGTGTCCGTCTCTTTGCAACACCATGGACTGTAGCCCACAAGGCTACTCTGCCCATGGGGATTCCCCAGGCAAGAATACTGAGGTGGGTTGTCATGCCCTCCTCCAGGGGATCTTCCCAACCCAGGGACCGAAGCCGGTCTCCCGCAGTGCCAGCAGATCCATTACTGTCTGAGCCACCAGGGAAGCCCATAAATACCGGAGTGGCTAGCCTATCCCTTCTCCAGGGGGTCTTCCCGACCCAGGATTTGAACTGGGTTCTCCCAACACTGCACATGGATTCTCTACCAGCTGAGCTACCATGGAAGCCCATAAAACTACCATATGACCCAGAAATCACACTCTTGGGCATACACCCTGAGAAAACTATAATTCAGAAAGACACATGTACCCAACAGTTCCTTGAACCAGTATCTACAATATCCATGACATGGAAGAAACATAGATGTCTGTCAATGAATGGAGAAAGATGATGTGGTACATGTATACAATGGACTGTTCATCAGTTACAAAAGGGAACGAATTTGAGTCATTTCTAGTGAATTGGATGAAGCTAGAGCCTGTTATACAGCATGAAATAAATCAGAAAAACAAATATCCTACATCAACACACATATGTGAAATTTAGAAAAACGGCACTGATGAAGCTATTTGCAGGGCAAGATTAGAGTCTCAGTCATGGACAAGGAATTATGGACACAGCAGGCAAGGAGAGGATGGATTGAATTGAGAGTATAGCACTGAAATATACAGATTACCATATGTAAAATAGATAGCTAGTGGCAAGCTTCTGTATAGCACAGGAAGCTTAATTTGGTGCTCTGTAATGATCTAGAGGGGTGGGGTTCAGGGGTGGAAAGAAGTTCAAGAGGGAGGGGATATATGTATACACTATAGCTGATTCACCCTTGTGTCCTAAGCAAAAATTAGCACAACATTTAAAGCAATTATAATCCAATTTTCAAAAGGTGAGGGTGTTCGAACCTCTCTCCCTTTATACTTATCTACTGCGACCAGCATGAAAGATGCTCATATTTACCATGCTGACAAAGTTCAACTTCACCTGAACTGTTAAGAAAAGCCACAGTAAAGAAATCTCTGCAGACTTTCATGTCCCCAAAATGACTTAATGCAAAGCACCACCCTTCCCCGTCTGAATTTGGTAAGACTCATCCAAAGTACCCAGTGACTCCTGGGTTTACCTACCACAAGGTCAAGTAAAGACCTTCCTCCTTGTCATTAAAGGGCAGAACAGACCATCCAACTTCTTGTTTTCTGTCTCATGACTAGCAACGGAGATTAAAAGTCAGTTCTCCTGAAACTAGCTAATCACAAAGATAATCATTTCCTCTTCTGTCGACGAGATTGCCCCTAAATGTTTTCCCCCTGCAAAGGTCCCCACTGTCACTTCTTACTACTCTCTGTGGAATGAAGTACAGTGCAAAACCACCTTGCTGTAGTTGTTCTTCAGGGCTGTGGTGCTCTCCCATTTTCAATCGGTAGAAATACAGCCAGTGTCCTCTAATAGTTTGCTTTTTACTCTTCCTAGTGTGTTACTAGTAACAATTGTGTAGAAAAACATGCAAGTAACAGG